>NC_063197.1:7640829-7870829 GCF_017589495.1 Alosa alosa
CTCTCTCTCTCCATACCACTCTCCTTACCTCTCTCTCTCTCTCTCTCTCTCTCTCTCTCCATACCCTCTCTCTCTCCATACCCTCTCCTTGCCCTACTCTCTCTCTCTCTCTCCTCTCTCTCTCCCTCTCTCCATCCCTCTCTCTCTCTCTCTCTCTCTCTCTCTCTCTCTCTCATACCACTCTCCTTACTCTCTCTCTCTCTCTCTCTCCCCCTGCACCCCCTCTCAGTCCGTAATGTTGCGGGGAGGCGAGCCGCAGCAGTCCATTTGATTTCAGCACCACGCTCCTCGGTGCCGAATTCAGTGCAGATTAGTGGGAGTGCGGAGGGGCCGAGACACTTAAAGTGGCCAGTGGGAATCTCTGATGAGGGTGTTCTGAAAGGCCATTCATTTGAGATGACCATCCTAAAGGTAAGATTTAACAAACCTTGAAATCTAAATGGTTCATAAGCCAGCTGATGTAGCCTACAGCACCGAGCGCTGTAGCTCTCGTAATTACTTCATTCAGGGCTACTGCCATGCATGGCGCACACTCCAGGGAGGTAATGGAGAGGGATCATGGGTAATACCCCAGATAGCGGATGAGTTAGGAGCAAAGCAAATAAAAAGGCCAACGTTCATGAAATGTTTTCAGAGTTATTTGTTTGCTCACTTGTGAATGTTTGCGAACACACACACATAGTCTACAAGTGACATAGTTTTTCGGCGAAGAAACATGGACGTTGGACAAAGGTTTACAGTTTGCCTACTTGGGACAATTTGAAACACAAATGTTTACAAGCTTAATGAAAGTGAACATTTGCTGCTGTTTGCCGAATTTGAGCTTCAGACGCAGACCCTGAGTTCTGATCCAGATCCGTACCCGACCCAGAACCGACAGGATCAAACCAGATCTGACAGTCCCAAGCCTGTATCAGATCTGTAACTTGAGTTGGCTGAAGTCTTCTATGAGGAGCAGGTGAATGCACGCACGCAGTGAAAACTCAAATGCTAAGTGTCCCTCTTCGGCACACATCCGAAGGAATCAGATGTGCGATCCAATTCACAAACATAGCCTTGAGTTTTCGGCGAACGTTTGCAAACAATCACAAACAGTCTGAGGAGGTAGTTCTCTGTGAACATACAGTGGAACTGGTTGTGAGTTTGACGAAGGCAACAATGCAATTACCGTTACAATGCTGTTAACACTAAATTGTTCAAATCAAAGTGAAAGTCAAAGTCTGCTTTATTGTCAATTTCTTCACATGCCAAGACATACAAAGAGATCAAAATTACGTTTCTCACTATCCCACGGTGGAGACAAGACATATTTTACCAATTCAGTCCACAGACAAACATAACATTCAAGTAAACAATAAAAAGTAAATAAGAAGGCACATACAATGAAGAAATAAGAGCAGCAAAATTGGGTTGAAATTAATTTTGTGCATAGACAGTCAATATAATAGTGCAAAGTCAGGCCAATAAATGGCTGAGGTAGTTCTGTTTGACCTAAGTAAGCAAGTGGCATAGTGGTGCAAGTTATGTAAGAGCAGCAGAAGTGTGTTGTGTTTTCAGGACAACAGGACAACAACAAGTTGCAAAGTGTGCAAGTGTACAAGTGGAGTAGTGCAAGTGGAGTAGTGCAAGGCAGCCATTGTGGGTCCAAAGTCCAGGATGTTATATAGCTGAGGGTGGAGGGGGGAGAAGGGGGAGAGAGTTCAGCATCCTAACAGGCTTCTGTACCTCTTCCCAGAGGGCAGTTGATCAAACAAGTTGTGAGCGGGGTGACTTGCATCACTCACAATTGTGGTCGCCTTGCGGGTGAGGTGGGTGGTGTAAATGTCTTTCAGGGAGGGGAGTGAAGCACCAATAATCCTTCCAGCTGTGTTCACTATGCGCTTCAGGGCTTTCCTGTTGTATTCAGTGCAGCTTCTGCCCCACACAGCGATACAGCTGGAGAGGATGCTCTCAATGATGCCTTGGTAGAATGTGGTCATGATGGCTGGTGGAGCACTTGCTCGCCTGAGTTTCCGCAGGAAGTAGAGGCGGCGCTGAGCTTTCTTCACCAGTGATGCAGTGTTGGTGGTCCAGGAGAGGTCTTCACTGATGTGCACCCCCAGGAATTTGGTGCTGCTCACTCTCTCCACCACAGCACCGTCGATGGTCAGTGGCAAATGTAACTGTTCAAAGAAAACATGTTCACCAAGAACGTTCACCACTGTTTGGCAAATTTGAATGCACCTCTGGACTACGCTGAGAGAGGTTAATGACACATTTACAGTTTTTTAACTGCTTCCACACTAAAGACCAGATTTACTCATGCTTTTGTGTCCACTTCAGGCGTATTCTTTTCCCGTTTTCACAGTGTATGAGAGAGAAAGAGAGTGTGTGTGTGTGTGTGTGTTTGTGTGTGTGTGTGTGTGTGTGTGTGTGTGTGTGTGTGTGTGTGTGTGTGTGTGTGTGTGTGTGTGTGTGTGTGTGTGTGTGTGTGTGCATGTGCGCTTGATGCCCACATGTTAGGAATGCATGTGCATGAGGTGATGGTATTCTCCTCACCTATGGAGAGAGAGAGCCCTCCATCAAAGAGAGGATCTGTCCGAAAAATGATCACCTACAAGATGTTAGCAGCAGCAAGGTGATGAAGGCCAAAGATATCCAAGAGTTATCCCCAGGCTATGATTAAATAATATATATGGTCATGCACAACACACAAACACACACACACTCTTTCTCTCTCATACACACACACAAACACAAACAACACACACATCCACACACAGCATGCACACACATACACAAACACACATGCAGAGGGGGGGGGGGGCAGAGAAAGAGAGAGAGAGAGAGAGAGAGAGAGAGAGAGAGCAGACAGCGTGACTGGCTGTGGGCCCTGACAGCTGTGTTGACAGGCCTGAGGTGACCCTATCATCAGCTCTGCTGTTTTATCATTTTAATGCAACCAGTCACTCTCGCCGCTGCACTCAACTTAGCCTCTGGACTTAGATGTGGACAAGATCTGAAACTTACACACATAATTACACACACGTACACACTCACACACACACACACTCACACACACACAAACACATCCTTTATTGTCTGATCTCTCCCCCAGACGCATACACACTCACACACAGAGACCTCTTTCCCTCTGACAAGAACACACACACACAAACTCACACACACACAGACACACACACAAACACACATGTACACACACACACACACACAAACGTGTACACACACACACACACACACACATACACACACACACACTAAACCCAGATGAGAGTGGGCAGGTAGACAGGCCCTCCACCTCTCCAGGTGATCACCCTCCTCTCACCCTGCCGTCACTGCTGTCTGCTTGGGACGCTTCACATCCCTCTTAGGTCACCACCAGTTCACTTCAATTTCACCCCCAGGTCTAATTAACCACATTACAGACCCTTGTACTCTATCAGACACACACACACACACACACACACCTCCACCAGTCTTGTCTCATCAGAGCAGGGGCAGGAGCCGGAGCAGAAGGGACAGTTCAGAGCAAACAGACGGTTTGGTCAGATACATTTTGTTTTGATAGTTTTTGTTTTGTTTTGTTTTGTTTTGTTTTGTTTCATTTTGTTTTGTTTCGTTTTGTGTCGTTTTGATTTGATTTGATTTGATTTGTTTTGCTTTGCTTCGGCCGAGATTAGGTTAGGTTAAGTCTTTTTTTCTTTTCTTTTTTCTTCAACAACAACTCGCAGCATGTGATACATTAATGTTCAAATCTCTCAGGGCAGACACACTAGCAGCTCCTGATCGTCTAATGTATGATTAAATTGCTCTTACTGGTGTCCATGGAGACTGAATCGAGGCTGTTGATGCACTTGTGTGTGCGGCTGTGGCACATGACTCCAGCACTCGATGCAGTAAAGCACATGTGAATGATTTGAAGTTCCGTCAGTCATATGAGTCAACAGCACACACACTCACACACACACACACACACACACACACACACACACACACACACTCTCACACACACACACTTGTGTGCATGTGAGTGCTATGGGGTTTCAACAATCACATCAGTCAACAGCACACTTATCCAGATGTGTGTTTGTGTTTGGGGGGGGGGGGGTGCTTTTTAATCCCCCTTTAGCCAAGACTGGGCACCAAGACTGGACACCAAGACTGGGCACCAAGACTGGACACCAAGACTGAGCACCAAGACTGGACACAGTGGTAATGGATACGAGCTGCTCTTCTGATGGAGTGGTTTCCACCAGCGCTGTTTTTTTTTATAGTTTCTCAGCGTAAGGGTTTGCCCTTATTCACCAGGTTCAATCAGAGAAAATACACTGAATGTGCAACTAAGGCACAGGATGACTTAACTCACATCTTCATTGCTATGAGGTTCTGCAAAGATTTATGGATAGAATGCTAAAAGACCTAAATAACAGTAAGCAGCCAGTAGAAATACCACACATATTTAAACTATTTTTTTTATTAAACAATGGTTGTTTCATCTTAATCTTGGTCTGTACTTTGGCCATTTATTTGATAAGATGACGAATAGATGAATATGAGTATTTTTCTGGCTTCTTCTACGTGGTTGTGAAAATAAAGCTGATCATAGACAGTGGTGCAGCAGAGACAATAGAGTAATCCCCTCAGTGTTTTGTCCTTAACAGCCTTCCTACTTTAGCTATGTGTATTCCCATACTGGAGCTAGCTAGCACTTCTGTAGGTGTCCATGAAATCATTCAAATGGAAGAACAGAAGGAGCTTCATGAACACAAAGAGAAGACTGCACTTTATAAACCGGACTTGTCTGCACTTTATAAACTGGTCCTGTCTGCATTTTGATATACTGGACCTGTCCATGACACCCCCCTCATAGAGGACTACCAGGCAGACGGCATGCGCTTTGAGATTCAGCATGTTCTGTGTGTGCTGACCACGCTAACTTCTCTGAATGCATTAACAAACAAAGCAAGCAAAGCAAAGCTTCCTCCGTCTTTATTTGTCATTCAGGGCACCTCTAACGTTACGGCTCTGTCTTGTAGTGTTCAGCAAAGACCTAAGATCAATCTCTCTCCCTCTCTCTCTCTCTGTGTCTATCTTTCTCACTCCCTTTTCCCTTTTCTTGTTCTCTCTTTCTTTCCATGTTTTTCTGTCTCTCACACAATCATTCTCTCTTTCTCTCTCTTTATCAAATCATGTCGATCTTTCTCACTCCCTTTCCCCCTCTCTCTTTCTATTTCTTTGTCTCTCTCTCTCACACACACAATCTTTCTCTCCCATTTTCTCTCTCCCTCTCCTCATACCCCTCACTATCTCTTCTCACTGTCTTTCCTTACACCTCTTTATCCCCCCCCCCTCTCTCTCTCTCCCTCTTTCTCTCGTCTCATGCCTTGCAAATGTAATCAACCACGGCCTGCCTGGCTGTGTGCTCGTCCCACCAAACCAGCCCTGACACCTGCCTCCCGGGGAAGATGTATCACCGCAAACACAAGCCTCAAACACACACAGCAGTCAACTTCATGAAGAGATGGACTTTATGTGTGTGTGTCAGTGTGTGTGTAGAGGTGGTTGGGGGCTATTTTGTGGGAACACCGCCACCCAGCACAGGCTCTCCCTGTGTGTGTGTGTGTGTGTGTTGGAGGGGAAGTTGGGATGTGGTGTGTGTTGCAGGCACATCCCATGCCAGGACTGTGTGCGCTCACCACCACCGCTGCTGATTTGGAGAGGGACGGTGGAAATCTGCTTTAGAGGAGCTCCTGCCAGAGAATGTTCCGGACACCCCCCTCCCTCCCCCCCCCCCTCCCCCTCCCTCACTCCCGTGCTGCAGCAAGCAGACATCACGCAGCTCTTTTGGAGGCAGTTCACACAGCACCCCCATCCCGCTGCCCCAAAACACACACACACACACACTCCATCACCGGCTCGGTGCGGCCTCCTGGTTGCAGCCGGAGTTGCTAGGCAACGGGAGCTAGAGCTGGCGCAGGATCCGGGGCAAACGGAGGGGACCTGACATTAGGAAAAGCAAATTGACCACAGGAGGGCTAATCTGGCGTGAAACAGCCGCTGACTGGACACTCGTCTTCCCCAACACACGCCCATCACTGTCAGCTGAGGTTGGGGGGGAGGCGGACAAGCCAACCTCATCACTGCACCACCATCAACAGCCCCCAGAACAAAATCACATGGTACCGTCCTGTCCTCCACAGGTGATGAAGAATCCAACACTCCAGTGCAGTGACACGAGTAAATAAACACACACACATGCATACACACATAAACAAACATTCCTATAAATACACACACACACACGCACGCACACAGATGGACACATATACATACATTTGTACACATGCATATGGTACATACAAACTAACAGAGACACATACATGCACACATATACGCGCACACACACACACACACACACACACACACACTGCATCCTGTGTCTGGAGAGCGTGTCTGCAGCTCGTGCCACTGTGCAGATAATTGACAGCGGGGACGGGTAATGATGTTGGAGGCATCTGTCCGGTAGGCGGGTTCCCTGGCTGCCAGACAGGCGCTCGGCGGGCACTAGAAGCCCGAGCTGTGGGGACATGCCAGCGGAGAGGGCTGGCATCTGAAGAACACACACACAAGTCGGGCGGGCAGACGTCTTAGAGGGCAAACGGCCTTTAAGAGGGAAAAAACATCCGTTTGAGCGAACGTGAGGTGGAGGACGAGCAGGATGGCCACTGGCATCCCGACGCGACCTGACAAGCAAACATCAAAACAGGAAACACAAAGAAAGAGATAATGAACAAAAGCCTCGCACATCAACATGTCCTCTGAGATGGGCACTGGATCAGAAATACCTCCTCGTAATATTGAAAAATTGATAAATCTGCTCACAAAATAGCTCCGGTTTATTTGCCAGAGACATCTTGAGCCAAAAGGCTTACCATATACCTAAGCCATGTTTCATTGTGTCTCCACCAATATTCTGTATGACATAATGAATCTAAACAATAGTTATTTTATGGTCTCATGTGTAGTGTGGAACCTCACGGTTAGAGCCAGCACTGAAGGGGGGGGGGATATGGGACACATAGTCTGGCCCAGGAGTGATAGAGTGATTGGTAGAAAGTAAGAAAGAGAGAGAGAAAAGCAATAGGGTGAAACAGAATTAGAGTCAAGGAGGGAGAGACTACGGAGAGAAGGATAGAAAGAGAGGGGAACCAAGGAAATAGAGCGAGAGAGAGAAAGAGAGAGGGCCAAGGAATGAGAATCTCCTATTGGTTCAGTAAACAGCGAGAGAGAGAGAGAAAGAAAGAGAGAGAGAGTCGAGCGAATGTGAGTCTCTGAAGCACTTGGTGCTCTAATGAGACCCTGTGTCCACCTCCATGACAAAACAAGTCAGTGTAATGATGTGGTGGGCTTCCCCTGCTCACAGAGAGTCCAGGCAGGGGGCCTCTCTGCAGTCAACACACAGCCTGGCTAATCACAGGCCCCGCCACAGCGACACAATGGCCCCGCCGACTGCTACCCCCAACTCCCCATTACTGCCATTAAGGCTAGCCCTGAAAGCCTGCTAACTATTTATTAGCGGCTCCCGCTGAACTTTAAGTGTTTCATTCATTCATTTTATTGTTTTATTTTTTTTTTCCATCTGTATCCTCCAGCTAAATTGTTAACACAGGTGTGGTAGGTTATGCGAAGCAATGTCTGTTATGCTTTCACAAGTTCTTATGGTAATTTTTTGTTTGTTGGCAGTTAAATTCAAAGTTCAAATTCAGGTTGATTGTATATTGTGAGGAAACACACCTCTGATTCCCACTACTCACCCAGGCCATTTACTGTCTGTAGTTTGGGGCTGTGGTAGCATAGTGGCTAAGGAGCTGGGCTAGCATGCAGTAGCCTGAAAAGTTGTGGGTTCAATTCCCTGCTTCCACTGTTGTGCTCTTGAATAAGGCACTCATCCCTGAGTTGCTCTGGGGAGACTGCATAAAAGTGTCTGCTAAATTAATAAATGTAAATGTAGTTTTGTGATCCAGTTTGAAAACCTCACAAGAAAATCAGATGGAGAGAAACAAGAGCAATATTAACCAGGTGAAACCACCATCCACAATCTGCATTCTGAGCTGGATCCGGATGATCGTGTAAGGGCCGAGATATGATGACCCTCTGCCTTGGAAAATGTTTTGATATACATCGAACAAGTTCTTTTGAAGTTGTGTGAACAGACACACCTACCAGGGGGCGAGGGTAAATATATGACCAAAAAACATCAAATACCAGATTATCTGAATTTACCAGTTCCAGCTGTGCCATTGATGTTGTTGGCGAGGCAAATCTGTCAGCTGTTAGTCAGTTAGCTTGATCGTTTTCAGACAGGAATTCCAACATGTTTCTTTTTGATAAAATCATTACAAAATCCTGTGCTCTGACGTCGAAGGTTACATTGCTATTGGCCTTACCAGGATGTTGCAGAGACATACTGTAGTGCAATGGTACATACTCTGTCAGGCTTTAAAAACATACTCCTGCATATTCCTGTTTTCTGAGGTTATTTTTAATTGGCTGTCTAACGTTGTAATTTGTAATAAGTCACTGAACCTGGCCCTCAATTTAGGGCAATTATATGGTATTTCACAATTTTGCTAATGCCTTCATTATGATAGATACCCTTTAAATGACATCAAAATGATATCTGATTTAATTAAGGCAGCGTGCATTTCGTGCAGATGATTTCATTTCATGACTGATAACTCTTCCACCACATGAAATATTCATTTGTTTTGAGCTCGCACATCAGAAAAAAAAACGTCAATCGGGATGTACCACAATGTAAATGAACTAAAATCCTCAGATTTGAATGTAGACTTGGCTCTCATCTTAACATTCTGTGATGATGGTGATGATAATCTCATCTCTTGCATTTTTATTTCAGTTCATGCTCAGAACAGTTTTACAATTCTTTTCTGTGAGAAGAGTAGATAACTTTCTCTCCTTCATGGTGTTTGTTGTTTTTACACTTCATGTGAAAATGATCTCTCTCCCTGCCTCACCATTTATCACCAGCACAGGAGAACCACACAGAGGGCAAAGGCCAAAGCCATTACTTCCCCTTTCGCTTCTGCAGAGTGCACCTCCACAGGCGAGCAATACACTTTGGAAGATAACATCTCCAAATGTCTCAAATGTTTGCGGCTGAGCTGTCAGCACGCATCCTCAGCTCTGGTAAAGAGATGCAAATACCCAACACAGGACTCCCTCTCTTTCTCTCTGTTCTCCTTGAACAGGCAGACATTCACCTTGCTGTGCAGCGTCCAGGTGTTGGACCTTACACTCAGAAAGCTTTTCTCCACTCGCTGCAGACAGGTAGGAAGCAAGGAGTCTGATGGGGTCTGAAGATGCAGATCGGATCGTGTGTAATGGAGAGTGATTTGATTTTCATTAAAACATGCATTAATTAATGTTTCATTAATAATTCAAATGAGATGTGTATCATCACACTAGAGAGTTCACGCTACACACACCCACAAGCACACATGTACGTGTGTGTGTGTTTTGTGTGTGTGTGTGTGTGTGTGTGTGTGTTTGTCTCTGCACTCTGCTGCCAAATAATCCACACACACACACACACACACACACACACACACACACACACACACACACACACACACACACACACACATACACACTCCTCTCTCTCTCTCTCTCTCTCTCTCTCGGGCCTTGGTGATGTCTATATGTTTGTGTCATTGAGAATACCACCATACTTGCCCTCCTCTCAGACAGACAGACAGACAGAGTCTGCCTGTGGACCCACAGCTGACCCGACACCATTAGGCAGAACCACCGCTACCCTTCCTCAAAGACACCAGCCCCCAGACATTAGGCTTTGGGCCGGACCGAGCCTCTCAGGCTCCAGAATCAACTGCCAGTTTGCTCTTCAGACATTAATTCCCAGATTCCATCACTGACACCATAGCAACACCTTCTTCACTGTCTTCACCTCAGTTGGGCCAGACCTGTCATTTCTGTACTTACATTCTGAATGGCTACCCAGAGAAAAGCTAACCAGTCAACATTGTCTGGCCAGACACCAGACTGTGTGACCCTAACCTGGGCCAGAATCAGGCCTGCATCAGATGCCATCTGAAGCTGTCTGATTTCTCAATGCCAGTAAGACAGCCTCAGTCTACCCACATTATCGTCCACCACCATTATGACCGCCCCTTTATGACACCATGCCACCATATTCTTACGAGAGCCTAGACGAGTGTAAAAACACACTCCTTGCTCACTGTCGTGTTACAGGCAGTAAGCAAACAAATGATCCTTACAGTTGTAATATGTGCAAAAGACTGCAACTCTGAACCAGTGCAGGCCCTCAACTGAGCCAGATGCTTTGCAGAATGAACTGCATCAGGAACTAATTCTCTCATTTGCTATTTATATTTCCTGTTTGGCTACTTCCTGTGCAAGTAACCCAGCTGCAGTCCACCTCCATTAGGCTGAAGGTCCCCCCTCTGCATTTCCTACAGTGTTCTCTCTAAGCACCAGATGTCATGGCAACTTTATCGCTGCAGACCTGAGCACTGAGCAGCACAGCACAGCGCACACCAACTCTCCAACACTTTGGGTAGTTATTTGTTGTTCTGTGCGTCGACTAATTGGAGTGTGGAAGGGCTATCTAGAGTGTGAGTGGCTAAATAGCCACTAGGGGCAGCAAATAGTTCTCTGGGGCTGTGAGGTCATTATGCCACTAATGAAGCCATATGGTCCGAAAACAAACAGTCATGGCACTTTCCACCTCAATAATAAGGTCACACCAGTGGCTTTTTTATTTTATCCGTAGCTCGCTAGAAAATGGCTCGAGGATGTGAAGGGGAAAAAAGCAGCCAATTAAATTATGTCACGTCTTCGTAAGGTCTACAGTTTATTGTCTTATAACTGTGCCCTTGTCGCTTCATAAAGCATGGCCTACATATACTTCAGGTCAGAACTGCATGCGGAGCATTTTCAAGATCACAAACACATACACGGTTTTTGCAAGCAGTTGAAAATAATCTAGTACATCCAAATACGCTCTAAATATCCACCAAAACCTTATCAACCTGACCAGTCTCACCCATGGCGGAATAACACCCTCCGAACACTGCACACTGACCTCTGAGCTGCTGGTCTGGAACACGGTGGCGCGTCTGGCTTTCAATGAACCAAGAAGGGCACACGTTACCCCACTGTTCATTGTGCTCCACTGGGTACCCTTAGCCTCCCACATCAAAATCGAGACACTAGTGCTCCGCTTTAAAGGGATGGCTGGGTCTGCTTCCACTTACTTAAATGCTCTTATCAAGGTTTATGTTACCCCTCGGCCACTGCGGTCCTTCATGGTCTGACACTGCCGCCCATACATAGTCTGCGATCCAGGCCAATTTCATTTGTTGTTCCCTGTTGGTGGAATGACCTACCAAGTGCGACCAGAGGTGGGGCATCCATCTTAGTCATCAAGAAGCTCTAGAAGACCCATCTCTTCCGAGAATACCTCCTCTACAACCGCATCTGACAACCCCACACAACTAACAGGTACTTACATGCCCTTGCTTTCTCCTACCCAACCACTCCTTTTGCTTCCTTCTACCACCTTCTCCTCCTCCCAATACCTCCTTCAACAGCACTCTGACTAACATTTCAACTTCGGCACTCTCATCCTCCAGCAGTAGCATTTCTTTAGCTACCTAAGGTCTCGTTTGCAGTGTAGCTTGAATCTTATTCCTCATTTTGTATGTCACTTTGGATAAAAGTTTGCACTAAATGAATAAATGTAAATGTCAAATATTCTGGAGCTGGGACAGTCAGAAGGACTGTTTTCTAATGTCGTAGCTTTTAAAGGATCAGCTGTGGACATTTCAGGCACGGTAAACATGTGTAAACATGAGGCCCTTAACAGCTTGCCATCATGTTGAAGTGGACTGGATTGGCTGAGAGAGTGTTTCTGCGGAGACCCAATGAAGAGCGCTCACCTTCCCCTTCAAGAGCCTCCTCAGCGCCGAGCCGCCATCAGGACAGAGAAAGAGAGCAGAGGAGAGAGGGATAAAAGAGAGAGGAGAGAGAGGATAGGAGAGGAAAGGAGAGAAGAGGCCAGAGAAAGCCTCTTAATATTCAGGGAGGAAAATTAGAGAGGTTCTGGGCATTAGCTGAAGAACTTTGAAGTAACATTAGTCGTGCGTCGCTCTGAGGAACAAATAAATATATAAATGCAGGGGGAAATCTATTTTTATCAGCTGGAAAAATCAGGGAAAATACACATACACACACTCACACTATCTCTCTCTCTCTCTCACACACACACACACACACACACACACACACACACACACTCTCACTCACACACACATACACATTTCTGGCTCTTTATGTATGCACACGACACTTGGGTGGGGGGGGGGTGGATAAGAATGCATCCATCGTGTCGGTCCTTTCCTCTTCTTAGGCCAGCTGGTGAGTTTTTGATGTACGTTTCTCTTTAATACCCGGCTCTGTCTGCTCCCCTGTCTAAGCGCCCCTCTTCCTCTAACGTTACACCCAGCTCTGAAGCCAAATCCTTCTGGGTCCCAATTAAGACTCAAAGCTGCTGTTCTCTGTATGATAACAACACCAAGCATTGACAGCATGCTACCTGTCAACGCGAACATCACCACCCACCATCTGTTTCCCCCCACAAATTGTCTTCATTACTCTAAACTCCACAATGCATTGCCTCTCTCGCCGGTGAAATACTAATACATATAAGTGGTAATAATGTTTTCATGAAAACCCTTAACTTTATAAAAATCCTTCGTAATTACTGTTAATCTCTCTCAAATTAGAACAGCTCTGTATTAGTGTAGTCCACTCTTTGTGGAAATTGTCTGCATTTTTTTGTTCCTTTGGGTTGGTTGTTTTCTTATGTTGATGTATTTTTTGTCCTTTTTTCCTTCATGGTGGGAGGCAATGAAAGGGGTGTATTTTGAAATAAGGACTATGAAAAATGGATCCGTTCCCTACTAACAACTAATTAAAATACAGCCTTTCTTTGTAGGTAACCACATTTCATACCACACACTCCTGTACCCTAATAGCTTTCGCAGTTGGAACAAATTATCCCGAGGAGCAGATAATAGATTTTCTTTTCTAATTAAAACTGTTTTCTCCTCTCTGGTCTATTAATCAGAGGGGGGAAAATGGTTTGTAAGAAAATATAGTAGGGGAGCTATCTTTAAATGAAAGAGCCAGGCTCCTCTGTGTGTACTGAGACAGAGGGGGGTGAAGAGAGAGAGAGTGAGAGACAGAGCAAGAATGAGAGGGAGGGAGAAAAAGAGAGAGAGAGGAGTGAGAGGAGTAGTTCACACTTGTCCATGCCCTCAGAATAACTTTTCGTGATCTCTTCTTGTTTAAAGAGGCTTCATAGGTTATTCATCTGTTTTTGAGTGATATCTGTACTTCAGCTGAGTACTTCTGTATGGATCTGCTATCCATTCAGACCAGATTCTTGATAATGCAGCAGGGCATTATGGTTAAAAAGGTTAAAAAGTAATTCAGCTGGCAGTGCGAGGCAACGGCTTTGCCAAGGTCGAGAAGTGTCCTTATGAAGTGGTATATGTTATAATAAATGGAGACACGCATAGTTGTGTAAGTCCATTTGAATGGTATGATAATATACATTCAATATATACATTCAACCATGTTCTCCAGGGGCTAAGGCTGTTCATTGCTCTTACACACACACACACTCATGCACACACTTACGCACGCACACACGCACACACACACACACACTCCAAGGTGTAGCACAGCTCTGAGTGCTCCCCTGGCTTTGGGTACACAATCCTCCTGTGACTTAACCAGGGGAATAGATCAAGGGATCACACTGCTGTATGTGCCCAGATGAACTGATTTTAAGACCTCTTCCAGCCAATGTTGACTACTAAACGTCTGCATTGCAGTGTGACACCTGAGGTTCTCAAACGTTTGCAAACAATTTTCTTGAGTTTTAGCAAACACTCGCAAACAGTTTGAGGAGGTAGTTCTTTAGGAGGAGGTAAAACTGTATGAGGAGGTAGTTATTGAGGAGGAGGTAAAACAGTATGAGGAGGTAGTTCTCCGCAGACATGTTGGGAGATGGATGGAGAGTCACCATTGAGATGGAATGTTTCAGAAAATCTTTCAAATTGATATGTTTATACAAACATGTTCACTTTGAATGTTCGCCTCTGTTCAAAGAGTTTGAACGCACCTCTGACCAGGAGTGGTGACTCAGATGAAACCCCCTTCAGTCCCTGGTTCACCTTATTACCCTGTTAACAACTCTGTTATTACTATGTTATACACATTTTTAACAAAGCAACTCACTGCGTTATAAACCACACTACCTAAGGCAGTTAAAGGAAGAGGTTTTCTATTGAGGAGCGCATATCTATTAGAAATGAACCAGGTTAATCATTCATCTGACCCCACAACACAGAATGTGCCTGTTTTTAATTGACTGGAATTGAGACATTGAATTAAAGGAATTATCCGGAGTAAAATGCACTTTAGATCGATTTACGGATGATTGGGGGTACATACGTTGAGTTGAGTGAAATTCATTGACATGAATTTCATCAAGCCAGTACCTTTCCAGAAATGTTGCCATCTTTGCCGCCACCTTCAGGGGAAAGTCCGTAGGAGTCTTATTGCTGAGTGTGTTGTAACACGCTCTGGAAATTCACAATTTAAATTAAAAAAAAAAAAAAAACATAGTCCAGTATTTCTTTCGAAATTGAAATGAAGTTGTATGGACTGGTCTATGTTTTTTTTTTTTTTAAACGGCTTAATTTAAATTGTGAATTTCCAGACGTGTTACACAGCAATAAGACTCCTACGGACTTTCCCCTGAAACATGCAAAGATGGCATTATTCGAAAGGTACTGGCTTGATGAAATTCATTCTGGACTCTCTATTCGACCACATAAAGACCTCGGGATACTTCGGTTTGGCTTTAGGGACCCTCTACTCACTACCACGTAGTAATGTTGTTTGGAACTGTAGAAGAGGTATAAAAATAGCGTTTTGTAGCGGCGCAATTGAAATGCCCCGCTCACTTCCAGGCTACGAGTTGTGACGGTACAATCGAACTTTCTCAAAACACATCCGAATGACATGATTTTGATGTCAACTCAACTATGTACGATCTAAAATGCATTTTACTCCGGATAATTCCTTTAACTTGTAGTGAACATGTAATAAACTGAAGTAGATTACATGGGAAATCATAGGTGACCAACCACATGTGAACCTCCAGAGCATATTGTGTTATCATGAAAGGCCATAAAACAAGATTTCCAGTGATGTCAAGAATTTGACCAACAAATCATGGCGATGAAGACATTCAAAGTGTTCTGATTGCTCATGTCATGCAAATCGAGGTTAGGTGCCTTATTCAGGGGCACTACGCTTACTAGTTAGAATTATTTGTTACTAGTTAGCATAGTTTGACAATGGGAAATCTTTTCTCCATCATGTCAATAAATGGAAAACTGAAATCAAATACAAGTCTAGCTATGTGATAATTCAAAAGAGAAGAGATATCTAAGCTGATATAAGAGTTGTACTATATCCATTACAAGAACTGAAAACAAGAATAATGCTCTCTTTCCTTACTATAGGGCCATATATGGAAAAAGGTGTGTGTACATGTTGAATGTAAGTAAGTGTGTGTGTGTACACATATGTATGAATGTAATATATGCATGTTCAAGTATATGGCTGTCTATGCCTGTGTGTATGTGTGTGTGTGTGTGTGTGTTTAAAAGCATTCAAGCAGTCGGAGATATAAATCCTATTGCTCTTTTCATTCCAGTAATGGGACACACACACACACACACACACACACACAGTCTCACATATCTCATGTGCGCACACAACACGTGGCTATTTGCATTCTCCCCAAGGCACAGTCACTGCCACCAGAAACAGCTGACAATATCTGCCCCTCTCCAACGGTTTAATTGGCCCATTTCCCTTCATTTCCTATAAATGGCCCCTTTTAATGTCTTCGGAGGTGATGCTATACAGAACGATGGCACTCTTGTCAAGATAGCCCATTTCCAGGCTGAGAGTCTGACTGTGGGGCTGGCATGAAGGATCAGTTAAGGCAAATGAAACCAGTCCTGACAAGCAGCATCTCTAGGCAAATAGGCTCTGATAATGGTACTTCGCGCTACATTCTCATCATAGTCAAAATCACAGGCATCACTGATAGAATATGCATTGTATCTGCAGTGGAGGATCTCGGGGGTAATTGACATAGGCATTCCTCAGTGTGCTAATATTTGACAGGGAAGGACGGGGTTGTAAAATAATTTTTGAATCGAGGGAGATCCTGGCTCAAATATGTGATGTTTTCTATACCAGAGTGGTGGTTATTCACTTAAGGCCAGAAAGAGATGATAGGCAATCTATCTCTTCACAGGATGCTGTTGGCTTGGAAGTGGGTTAGACCTGTTAGCCTAATAGCTAGCCTATAGCTAAAATGGAGCTATAGGCTAACTGGTCTAACCCACTTCCAGTCAACTCTGCCACTTTCCCATATATACAGTAGTTAGATTGTACATATGACATTATATTGCTATATTAGCCATATGATAAAGACAAACAAAAAGATAAAAAATTTAAGCAAATATTTTCACACATCTCAATAAACAAAATGTCTAGTTTGCAAAGTGACACTTCTCGTCTCTGAATAAGTCTCTGAAAAAGCAGCAGTGGGACAGCAGATGTTATCTCAATAGCACCCTTGGCCATAATAAGTGAGAGTCTGCCTCTCATGTGGATGTGATCCCCTTCCTCCACCCGCACAGCCATTTTCTCTGGCCCAGAGGCCAGTGATGGTGATGATCTGAGCGTTAGCGAGCAGTGCTGTGATATATTATGCATTCCTCGGTGGATTATGTGCTCAACCAGTGTCCCCTACCTGCCCTTGTTATTGGAGAGCTTGGAGCGATGAGTAATGAGGACGTCGGGGTGCCAAATGTCCCGTGCCGGAGAAACAGGGGGATGTGTTTCCTCTTCCCCGGTAAACATCTGTTTGCCCGCCTCATGAAATCTCTCCTTACTTTCGTCCTTCTCACCTCACTCCCCCGGAACCATCGCTCGCTGTCGCCGCCGTCGTCGCCGTTGCGCCAGCGTCGTGCGAAACTCGGGCCTGAGCCTCTCTCTTTAACAGGTGCAAAGGAGTCAATGAGACCTGCAGTAAAATGTGACCATAAATATCCTTCTAAAAACAACAAGTGGAGACAGGAATTACTCCAAAAGGGGGCTCAGGGACCTCTCAGAGCGAGCAGAGACTGAGGAAGGAGGGCTTCTGTTGTGGCTGTGCTTTATGTGCCTTCATCTCTGCCCAACATAGTGTGAAACCCAAACTGTAGTTCTCATAATACCGTGTCCACTTAGTGACAAATCATGCTTTTAACCTTAGTTCAAAAATAACAATACATTTGTCTGCATTAAGTTGTGTTATTGAGTCTAATCTGGAATTTGATCTTTGATTTGGGCTTTGTTGATGTTTTATCATCTGTGATTATACAGGCCATCTCAGGGCAGTGAGAAGGTAGCTATATGTCATTATGAGTCTAGATAATTCCCAGTGTAGAAAAAGTCAGCAAGGTTGCATGTTTAATGAGTCTGTAAATTACTTGTGTAATCTACTGATGAAGGAATGTGCACCTCTTCACTGCTACTGACAGAACGGCACATTCCTGTTTGAATTTCATTCTACACCGGAGCAGGGTTTGATTAGGTAGTTCTGTCTAAATAGGGAAATTATATTTGACTAATATTGATTGCCAACATTCGCCTTCAAAGTCTCAAAAGGAAAACGGCTCAGATGTTTTGCATATAACCTTGTTCATCTCAAAGAACATTTACCCACTAATTAAGCCAAGCTCGAAAAGGCACAGCCCAAAATAAATATATAAACACATGGGAGACAGAAAAATAAACAGAAAATTGTTCAAAAGACCTCTTTTTTCTTTGTTCAAACATCAGTTAGGAAGAGAGAACTGAACATGCAAAATGACCCACAAATGAGTTTATAAATGGTAAAAAAATATGTTTTATTCAATATGTGTCTCATGTTAATATACCACTCACAGAATACCTCATGCTATATATATATATACATCTGTGTGTGTGTGTGTGTGTGTGGCCAGGAGGAACCCTTATTTAGCAGGGTTATTCATCTCTGACTTTAATACATTTCATAGAGCCTATAAATCGCATGCCTTTATTTGTTGTTGCTGTTGTTGTAAATATCTGTGAAGACTTATCTACTTGGGTTGGCATTGACCCCAGCCATTGCAGAGAGTGTCTCCACCGTCAGGCTTGTTGTTTGTCGGCTGACACCACACAGACTGTGCAGTAGGAAAGCAACAACTAAGTGGACTCATCCCAGTGTGTCAGATTGCGTTTGGAATACATTAGTTCATGAATAATGAGCTAATTAGGCAGAGCATCCATTAAGCACCCGTTGAACATCTGTTAAAGACTTCATGTTTTGCTTCAGATATTTCAAATAATGCCAATGGCTGTCCAACACGAGCGACTCACCTTCTGCGAAGCTTTTAACGAGTCTCGGGCACCCAAACACGATGAAATAAATCAGGCTGAATCATCTGCCCAATGCCAGAGGAGTGAACAGCACACATTATCAATTATGTGTTGTGAAAGAGGTTGCTATCAGAAATTGGGTTTAACACAGAGGTAACAGTTCAAGAATTTAAAGTAATATTCTTTCTTTGGTGGGATGACAGAGAATAACACATTGTAACTTTGTTTCTTTGTTAAAACTTGTTTCCCACTTGGTGTGAGAAGCCTTTGATTTTCACCCTAAAGCCAGCCCTAACCATAGACATTAGAATGTGCCAACCCTAACCATAGACATTAGAATGTGCCAACCCTAACGCATTAGAATGTGGCTTCATACTGTAAGTGTTCTCTTTTTTACTGAGACGTTGTTGCATGCCTATAAGGTGTTGTTGCTGTAGTAGTGCTTGCATTAGTAAATAGCCTACATATTAGGGGTGTGAATCTCTCTTGTAAAAGACGATACGATTCGCATCTAGATACATGGGCATGATTCGTACAAGAAGAGTTATATCTGATTGTTTTCATGGACCTGTAGCCTTGTTGAGGTAAGACAATAATAAATAATAACTAGAATGTAATGCCAGAGGAATTACAATAGTGGATGGAAAGCTGCTAATGTTGGTGGGGAAATTCCTGGAAAAAAAACATTAAATCACTTAATCTTTGAGTTCATACAAGCCCTCTTACCAAAAGACCTTGTGTGGCAAGGCGTTCTTGAGATATAACACTCAAGGTGTTTTTGACCTTGACATTTGACCTTTGGCATCCAACATCAATTCACTTTATCTTTGACTCCATCCAAATACTCATACCAAATTTCAAGCATATGCGTCAAACCGTTCTGGAGATATAATGCGCAGCGCATGAGATATGGCTGTGACTTTTATTTTGACACACAGGAAACACTTAAACAGGATGTGTAGTTTTAGAGAGCGCCAGATTGTATGCATTAGAAGCTGAGACAGTTGAATTCACAGGTGACACCTGTGCCAGTGTTCTAATTAGTGTATAAACTTTTAAGAAAATCTAAAAAAGTAACTCTTTTGTCCAACTCCAGACCTACAAAACGGTTATTTCAACATGTCTGTACGTTAAGCAGTTAGAGTCGCATTCAGTGGTGGACGAAGTACACAAATCCTGTACTTGAGTGAAAGTAGAGATACACATGGTCAAATGTTACTCCAGTAAAAGTAAAAGTCCTCCTTTTACATTTCCACTTTAGTGGAAGTACAAAAGTACTTGCCTTCAAATGTACTTAAGTATCAAAAGTAAAAGTCCTGAAATGTATTATGACTAATACAGTTGCATTTACTATTGTTGAAATTATTCGGCACATACATAGGCATTCATTGAGCCTTTCTCCTCTATTCAAGGACAAAATCAGCTAATAATTGTTGTATGTATAAAGAACTAAAAACAAACTAATGTGATATCTTATTGTGAAGTCAAACTCTATTTAGGATAGTTTGGGAATAATGGGAAGAAAGCTGCATGGGGAAAAGAGAAAACAGTGGTGATTTCACTTTCAGTCAGGTTAGCGGAGAGGAGTCGGCCGACGCAATCAATTAAATCTCCTCCCATTGCGTTCAGTCCGCAACGTAACACAAGTGACGCACCCCCAAGGCACAGGTGGTTAATTAAATACTAAGCGGGAGTGAATAGGGGAGACACGACAGCAAACAATAGAGCAGACACTGACAAATGCAAAGGCAAACGCTGAAGAGTTACCTGCGTGTTCACAAAGTTCTGTGCAATCTGGGACATTTAAAAGCTGGAGAGACTGACGGTAAGAGATTTGTACCACTTTTAATGTTGGTGCTTCACCTGATGAAAATGACTTGTTAATGACAACATTTAATGGATGCTAAAAAGTGACTGCATATGCCTGCCTCTGAATTCAAAGAAAATAAAAGAAACAAAAAGAGGAAACAAAAGCACAGTTATTTCAAGTCATTAAGTGGAATCCAGCATTCTTAACTCCATAGATTTCCTTCCATTTTTCAAGTTGAGGATTTTGCACAGAACCCCCAGCACAACTTGACAGTGAAAAACCGCGAGTCAGGAACTGGAAAAAGCATGTCTGAACAAGCCGTAAAGACCGTCGAACACCTTAAGATGGAGAGAACCACGACGAAAAGAGCATTCTCTCGCCTCGCAAACAGCTTAGTAAGAAATTATGAGGACATGGCTGAGGAACACCTCAAGGAGGCCCTCAGTGGACTTACGATGGCAGCAGATAAGGTCCTAGGTGTAAATGAAGATTTGGAGGCCAAACTCCTTGCAGACATTGAGGTCGGGCTAGACGCTGGAGAAGAGGCAGTGCTGTCGGAACAGCAGAAAGCTGATATAACAAGAACTGCAAGTGACTGTGAGACAAAATTGAAAACAATCAAATCTCCCTGTAGCAACTATCAAGCTAAACCAACAGCCCTGCCTAAGTTCTCTGGGAATAGGTGTGATTTTCATAGATGGAGGAAAGACTGGGAAGCACTGCAGAGGCAAGGTGAGCCGACTGGGTCTAAGGAGGTGAAAAAATTCCAGTTGTTGGACAGCCTGGAAGAAAAGGTCACCAGAGACTTTCGACTCACTGCCTACAACACAGCAGAAGACGTTTTCCGTGTCCTTGAGAACCGCTATGGGAACCAGACCGCCATCGCCATCGAAATTGTGGAGGAGCTACAGAGGATGCCAGCCGCAAGGAGTCATCAGCCAAGAAAGATTGTGGAGTTGATCCAAGCGGTAGAGAAGGCTCTGCAAGACTTGAGCGATCTAGGAGACACGGGAGCATTAAAAAATCCGCTGGTCATAAAGTCCATCAAAAGTAAGCTTCCAGACTCTCTGAAGAAGGAGTGGCTCATGTATGTGGCAGATAGTCGAAATGCTGTGACCCATGACAACCGATTTGACACCCTGTTGGCATTCCTGAAGCAGCAAGAGAGGATCTATGAGCAGCTGGAGCAACTGATGGATGATGAGCCAAGGAGGGAAGCAAGACTTGAGCCTACATATGTCAAGACAAGGGCCACCAAGTTGGAAGATTCCCATTCAGGATGTGTAGTTTGTGGTGATTGGAAGCACAGGACTAGGCTGTATTTCTGCCAGCAGTTTCGAGCACTAAAGCCAGTAGAGAGAAAAGCTGCAGTAAAGAAGCTGGGAGCATGTGAGCAGTGTCTTGAAGTACATAACCTGGCATTGTGTAAGCCCACCTTTCTCTGCAAACATCCAGAGTGCCAGGATGGGCATGGCCTAGAACACCATTATTACTTGTGCCCCAACACCGGCACAAGAGGTGCAAGCCAGAAAAGGAGTGAATATGATCCCGGGACAGGAAAGGTACACTGCTGACCAAGAGGACTTCTTGAGCAAACTTTCTCCAGAGCTTGCAAACCAGTGCAGAGACGTCTTTTTAAACACTGCCTCAAAAACCATGAGTATGTCAACGGAGCAATCAAGCCTCCTCGTGGGAAGTGGGATACAAGAATCGCCAGTCATCATGATGCTTCTTAAGGTAACTGCAAATGCTGTACAAAGAATTGGGACCTTGATCGACCTGGCATCTGACACAAACTAAATCACTCACAGGGCTGCAAGAAGGCTGAACCTAAAGAGTGAAGATGTTATCCTCATTGTCCATGGCATTGGAGGGATGAAGGTCCGTGTAGAGACAGAGGTACCTCTTAAAGATCAGAGTTAAGACCCCCAAGGGTACCCTCCAATCTCACCAGCTAGTTTGTTACGGACTGAATAATATTGCAGATGTCCACCAAGGTGTGACTGCGAGGCAGCTGCAGAAGTTCTTCTCAGATGTCCCAGCTTATGAGCTTGAGCTGCCCAAGGAGATCAGCCAACAGATAAGCCACCGAGAGGGTAAGCTGGCTCCTCAATGCATCCAAGTCATTGGAGATCTTGTGCTGTGGGACGGGCCCCTGGGGAAGACTGTTGGAGGTACGCATCCGGACCTTTTCGAGAGCGTTACCGTGTCCACCCATACATCCAAAACCCACTTTGCTAGGTCGATGAGAACAGCTGCAGTAAGGTATGAGGAGCTCGCTGCCAGGATCCCAGAACAACCGCCACCAACTAGTCAAAATGGCTGCAACTTTCAGGAATCGACGACTTTTTCCACCAACCATGACTTCCTGAAAGGGTGGAAACAGGACAACTATTATTTCCTGACATCATATGACGACCTTGACCCCCTGAAAGCCACTGCTGCAAATAAGGAGCAAATCTAGAAGACTGGAGGATTTCAGCTCAAATCATGGGCATGCTCTGAGCCTTGAAAGGAGAGGTGTCTGGAGTCGTGTTCACTTCCCGCCAGAAGGGGTACTTCAACATGCACAGCCGGATCAAAGGTGGAAGATGGTATCACTTTGACAGCCAGATTGCCCTTGGCGCCCCCAGGGAGAGCATCATTAAGATGCAAAAGAAAACCTCTGTTTCCGCACTGACAAGGGCCCTAGTGATGAAGCCACTACAGGACCAGGACCCATCCCAAGCAGGGCAACAAAAACCACCTGTAGGTCCAGCGATCCTGAGCCTTGTGGACGTCAAGTTGTTCAGTGTCTTACACAGGCTGGTTGAGACTATTGCATGGATCTGGAGTGCTATAAAGAAGGAAAGAAAGGAAAAGAAAGTTCCTTGGATCAAACCGAGCCCTGAGAAGACCAAAGTGGGAGGCAGTCCTCCACCGGGGCGTCCGGCGCCTAGTTGCCCTGTTGCCTGAAGAGCAAATGGCGAATTCAAGTTAGATGACCTACCTCAGTTTGAGTTTGACGTTGAGTAGCGACCTTCCCAGTATGAATCAGGGAAGCTCGAGTGGGAGGTGTGAAGTCAAACTCTATTTAGGATAGTTTGGGAATAATGGGAAGAAAGCTGCATGGGGAAAAGAGAACAGTGGTGATTTCACTTTCAGTCAGGTTAGCGGAGAGTAGTCGGCCGACGCAGTCAATTAAATCTCCTCCCATTGCGTTCAGTCCGCAACGTAACACAAGTGACGCACCCCCAAGGCACAGGTGGTTAATTAAATACTAAGCTGGAGGAATAGGGGAGACACGACAGCAAACAATAGAGCAGACGCTGACAAATGCAAAGGCAAACGCTGAAGAGTTACCTGCGTGTTCACAAAGTTCTGTGCAATCTGGGACATTTAAAAGCTGGAGAGACTGACGGTAAGGGATTTATACCACTTTTAATGTTGGTGCTCGAACCAAATGCATGCCTTAATTGGCTTGGAACGTGAATGTCCGTGGAGGTGCGGGATTTAAATCCTTAAGCATACGAAATAACAATTCAGGCATTTACTTTAAACTTTACGTATGTTAAAGCTGGATCGTATTGTGCTGTATTGTATAGAGGGTGCTAATGGGCCTGTGAGTTTGTAAGCTACAGTTTGTTTTAGGATGTTTGTGGGGTTCTATGTCATTTAATATGGGCTATATGTGTTTTCTAATCGTATGTGGTTTTCTACTTCAAGATATATTTTTCTACTCATAGATATATTTTTCTATTAGAGATATTTTTCTACTGATGTATTTTTATTAAATTAGTTTCGTACCTGAATATTCATTGCCTATTTAAATGTCTGGTTACCCCTGCTTATTTACTGCCATGTTTGGAACTGCCATTTGAATCTATTTTTCTATTGGGCAATTCCTGAATGTTACACTTATATTTAGACGTTATCAAATGCTTTGAAAGATGCGTAATTTTCTGCATTTCTCATGGAATGTTGCACGTGTTTAAATGTCTACTGTTGGCTGTATAGCTTCATCTCATGTACTTTCTGTTCCCCATTTTTTTTATCTGTCTTTTAAAGGTTTTTCACCTGATGAAAATGACTTGTTAATGACAATATTTAATTGATGCTAAAAAGTGACTGCATATGCCTGCCTCTGAATTCAAAGAAAATAAAAGAAACAAAAAGAGGAAACAAAAGCACAGTTGATTTCAAGTCATTGAGTGGAATCCAGCATTCTTAACTCCATAGATGTCCTTCCATTTTTCAAGTTGAGGATTTTGCACAGAACCCCCAGCACAACTTGACACTTATCTTAGATACTTCAAAGTAACCACATTTTCTTTGTTGAATGCTTTACACTTTCGGACCAAATCAAGATGTTCCCTTTTGTGTTTGACAGTGTCAGATTGTCTATCATTTGCTTGATGGCGTAAAGAGGCTAGTTATGGTAACATCAATATTGCGAAAAGGGGTCAACAAGGTACAGTAAATAGTGGATATGACGATACCATAGGTTAGGCGACACCATTATTTAAAGTCTAACTCGCCTAATAGAAAATATACATGTAAGTACACATGTATTTGGACAGTCTTTTTTCCAAAAGGAACTTCAGCTGTACTTCAGCTGTCACAAAATGTAGTGGAGTAAAAAGTAAGATATTTGGCCTCAAAATGTACTGGAGTAAAAGTTTAACAAAATTGAAATACTCATGTAAAGTACAGATACATGAAAAAGCGACTTAAGTACAGTAATTGAGTAAATGTACTCAAGTAATGTCCACCACTGGTAAAAGTGAAAACTGAAATAAAAGTTAGAAGAAGAAGCCAGGAGATTTAAGATAGTGGATTCCATCCACTATAATAAAATAAAACAGTGCTTAAGACACTCTTGGCCTTTTCTCATAGCCTACAAGAATAAAATAGGCCTACACATCAATAAACTCTGGGCTTATTTTGTTCCAACGGTAGACCTAATGCAGAAACCTATAATGCCACAAGTCTGAGTGAATATGAACAAAATAATTGGCTAATAATTTGTGCATCGTTTTAGCAGCAAGGGCCAAATTATTATTTAACATTAAGGAAATCCCTTCATCAAACGTAAGGCTACTCTACAGACTATCGTTGCTGTTTAGGAATGCTATAAGTGTTTAATTTCGCGCTGGATTTTGAAAAACAAAAGAGTAAAAACTGTAAAACAAACGACCGAGTGCAACTTGTCACGTACTTAAGTTGCAGTAGATGTATGGGTAATGAGGTCATTTGACAACTTTGGGCAATGAATGTAGCCAAAAACGAACTGCATTACCCACAAATCCGTGCCACGTATAGATTCGAAACAGGAAGTGGGATGAACGCGCTGCTTGGAACGTAAATGAGAGTCTGAGTGAGCAGAAAAGGTTGTGAACCGATTCGCAACAAGTAAATCGATATAACGACTGGTTCATTTCAGTTTTATTCCGATACGGGGCTTCACGGATCGATGTATCCGTATCTTACACGTTAAAAACGGATACCGATACGTATCGGTTAATCTTTACATCCCTACTACATATAGTATTTAAGCATCGAAGGCTGAAGGCTGTTCAATAAGCCATCAAAGCAAGCTCAAAATCCTACAGATCCTCGTATCTCCACTGTACTTTGGACAGGAATGCATAGCCCACCAAACTGCAGTGTGTCAAAGCAAATGACTCCAGGGTAGTTGGCCTCCCTCCGTTTGATGGGTAGTGAGAGAATATGGTCGATCCCAATGTAACATTTATGACCCTGATGAAATTCCTCTGCCCGATCATTTTAAACATGAAGAGGCCGGCATTTGGGGAGAGCTGTGGTGCAGACGATCCAAGCCACCATGGGGACCCGGGTTCAGTTCTAACACGTGGTCATTCTCCAACCCCAAGCCCATCACTCTCCTCAGCTATCACTCTCCACTAGTTAACATCTGCTACTGTGTTGCCAAAATCCCATTGGCTGGTTGCAACCATGCAGCAGTGTGACCAATCAGTATACTGTAGGGGTTTCAGTTACTGTGGCCATCGTGAAGCATTTGCCGGCCACTGACACTATGTTGGCAGACATTTTCATGGCCACTTCCTAAGCTGACATGGGAAACCGTATATCACTGACATCAATGAGACAAATAGGGTTGTAAGGAATGGGGAATCGATTAATCGTCAATAAGTTGTGGATCCAACGCATCCCTTTGCTTAACAGTGGTAAGTTTACAGTGGTGGGTTTAGAATTGACAATGTTTCCAAAATCATTGATCGTGATTGTGATCCCATATTGATTAAAATTACCATTTTTGCCATCATTGACCAGCCCTAAAGGACAGGCAATCAGTGAGCGAAGGCAGACAGTATAGTGGCTTTGGCCGCTGCATCCCTGTGTGTCGTTTGAGACTACATAGGATTCAGTAGAAAGTAAGCAAGAGATTTTGGGTGTGTGAGTTATTCATTAGTGTTGGCTTTGGCTGCGTTGAGCTCAAGTTGAGTCATTCTGAGCATATCCTCTTAAAAGAGCTCATTAGTGTAGATTAGGGATCATTTGTGGATGTCTCGACTCTGACAGCACACATAATTAGGCCACTGATCATTTTGAAACTGAGATTTGGCAACCTTAAATTCTGACTCAAAGAGTTAGTAAGACTTAAAACTAAAGTAATGCAAATCCAAAAGATTCCTACATATGTCTCCGGTCCTATTTATTGATTTTTTTTTTCAGGTTTTCACGAATATGAGATTCATAGCTTATGATTAGTTTATGATTCATAACTTGTGACTTATAGCTTGTGATTAATTTGTGATTCATTTGAAAGAAGCAGTGGTTGTTGATGATTCTGCCAATATCAAGAAAGGCTAAAAGAGATCACAATAAACTGTTGACTTGACTGAGGACCTCAACCAACATCACATCTGCCTCTTTCACCCTGCAGTGAGCTAAAACAGTGTTTTTCTATACAATTCTGTGAAGCAGACACTTAATGATTGTATGGTATGGCAAATAACAGTTATATAGTTATATATAGATATCTAACTATAAATGATATCCACATGTCCATATGTATTTTACACTTTTCAGCATTAGCCACTATCCAACCCCTCAGATACAGACACTGATTCTTCAAAAACAGCAAAAGACTGCGCTTGTTGCCGGCTCTTCTGCTCCTCTCAAAATAGATATTAGTGCCCACCTGAGAAGTAGGTATTAGCTGATTATTATACAGACATTTAGATATGGTAGTGACAACTCCAGCAATGTGTCCCAGCTTTCACTAAACGAGACTTATAGAGCAGTACAAGAAAATAAAGAATTGACTTACTGGTTGTAGAAGAGCTACTGAAAAGACATTGTATTACATACTACCATCAGAGTGTTCTGTGTTAACTTGTGTGTGTATGGACCCTTTCAACAATAAAAACAAAAACAATGCTTGAACGTTCTATTTGGGCCCCAATCTACTTCCTCTGCATTAAGATAACATATGGAATGTTAAAACGGAAGTCTTGTGGGGCCAACTATGATGCTGATAATGGATCTCTCTTGAAAGGGTCCATATGCAGCATCACTTGTCTTTTCTAACATATTATCACACTCTATAGACAGGTAGGCAGGTATGGTTTGCATAAGCCAGAATATTGTATCATCATTCATCATAAGAAATGCTACAGCTGAATAAATGGTTATCCTGTGTTCACTCTTCAGTGTTTACAGAAGGCATGCCCCTGACACTCTACTCTCCAGATACTGTTTGCTGACATGTCACATAAAAACGTACAGCGCCATCTACTGGGGGGGGCAAACTAACCAGTGGGTATTGATTACAGAAAGCCCTATCCCTCTGGAGCAGTGCAGCCTGCTAACTCCCTTCCTCCCACACAAGGGTAACAGAGCACTGGAGGCTTCCTCTTTATTAGCTTGCGCTAAACGCAGCGGCACATGTCATTGCAGGGGCATAAAACGGCTTTCTAGGAAGCCATTAAAGCCCACGAGCAAAAGACAGAGAATATTTGTGCGCCATTTTCCCCACCTCCTTTTGTGTCCCTCTCTTGTTTTTTAATTTCAGGAGTTGTAAAGAGCACCCACCTGCTTAGATTCATAGCTGTTTTTATCGTACCCCTGCCCCCGACCCCCACAGCTAAATGGTAAAAGTGCCTATCATACCAACCACCCCCGGTAGGCAGGAGAGTGAGGAGGGGTGATATTACCGCTTCAGTCTTTTCCCTTGGCGCTGTGTGGCTGAGACAGCCAGTGTCTCGTCTCATGCACACACAAGTACACACACATACACACTACACACACATACACTCGCATACTCACACACACACGCGTACACACATACATACTACACACACATGCACTCACATACTCACACACACACTTATACATACACGCAGACACACACACACACACACACACACACACACACACACACACACACACTCTTCCAGACAATCTCTTCCAATCTCTCAATGGTTGGCATTTACGGTCCATTTTATTCCGCCGTTCCTTTAAGGACAATCGGTTTTCTCCCCTGATGCCATTAACATAAAGGCGGCTGGAAGCCGCGCCAGGCCCTGCTGTCTGGACTGACACCAAGCGCAGCCAGCTCCCAGGAGTCGTCCAGCCAGCCTCCGCACTGACACCGCCGTAATCTTTTACAATGCAGAAGACAGTCAGTCTGCCGCAGCTTAAAGAGAAAGCACGGCTGAGTCTCAGACTGCACTTTACAACACAGGCTCAGGGGCTGGAACAAACAGCTTTGTTGTAAAAAACAAGTGAAACTGAATGTTTTTTACGTTTTTACAATGTGATAATTATTTGTTTCTTCGCCCGATTTTCCAAATTATTCTTTAGATCATATCTCCATCCATGTTTTTGGCATATTTTTATTTTAGGTTTTTTTTTTCGTCATCAACTTCCTGAATTTTTGATCAATGATTCCCTGGACACCGAAACACCAGGGCACATAAAACTTGGTGGACATGTAGCCCCACTAGACTTTTACAGAAAAAATTAGTTTGGTCCCCGGGGGCCTCTCCCTCACGTGCTGGGCCCCGAAATCCAAAAAATGCAGCTTTTCCTAAATAACTACTGGAACCATGGCACCGAGGATAACAAAAATGTCAGATAGATAGATACTTTATTGATCCCTAGGGGAAATTCAATAAAGTCATGTATGTTGGTCTCAAGCACCCGGAATGGGTGCTTATGGGCTAGGATCAACCTAGCCCATAAGCACCCATTTGTGGGTGGTTCCCCCATCGGTAAACAATGCAAATGCAATATTATACTGCTTTAATCGCCCCTATCTTCAGTTGAGATGTTCTGAACTGCACCAAATCCCATGTGTATGATTAACCTGGCATCCTCTGGGGGTATGCCAAGTTTCAAGGAATTTCATCCATGGGGGGCATAACATAAATGTATTTATGTGTACCTTAGTGACTGTAGATCGGCCGGTAGATAGTGGTGTTGAGCGAAGGGTTGCTGATAGAGGATAATGAGGAGAGGATCTACAAGGCAGGACTGTCTCGTACACACACACGCACACACACACACACACACACACACACACACACACACACACACACACACACACACATATAAACACACACATACACACACACACACATGCACGCATACAAACACACTCACATCCACACGCACACACTTTGGCACGCACACACTCACACATACACACAGGCAAGCACACACTCACACAGGCATGCACACACTCACACACATGCACGCAGGCACACACTCACACAGGCATGCACACACTCACACAGGCATGCACACACTCACACATACACACAGGCAAGCACACACTCACACAGGCATGCACACACTCACACAGGCATGCACACACTCACACAGGCATGCACACACTCACACAGGCATGCACACACTCACACAGGCATGCACACACTCACACAGGCATGCACACACTCACACAGGCATGCACACACTCACACAGGCATGCACACACTCACACAGGCATGCACACACTCACACAGGCATGCACACACTCACACAGGCATGCACACACTCACACATACACACAGGCAAGCACACACTCACACAGGCATGCACACACTCACACAGGCATGCACACACTCACACAGGCATGCACACACTCACACATACACACAGGCAAGCACACACTCACACAGGCATGCACACACTCACACAGGCATGCACACACTCACACATACACACAGGCAAGCACACACTCACACAGGCATGCACACACTCACACACATGCACGCAGGCACACACGCACGCACACACACAGGCACGTAGGGCTGCACAATTAATCGAATTTTAATCACGATCACGATTTTGGCTTCCCACGATCAAATTTGCGTGATCGAGCGATATTTCAAATGCGTGCTCTACCCATAGAACCAACCTGGCAACCCATAGAACGCTCCGCTACAAAACAAATTAAGCGCTCCTTAAACCTGTCTGACCATGTGCCTGCATGCAGCCTACCAATGACAGCTGTTCCCTGCACTGTTCAGCCTGATGCACTGTGGACTAGTAACATTATGTTAAATATTAGTAGGCTAGTTAGACTATACAATAAACGACGATCAAAAATCAAATGTGTGGCACAGCAGAAGGCCAAGAGCTTGTCCCTCAGGCGGATCATCCATTGTTGAAAAATATTTCTAATTTCAGGCAAGTTAAGTTAACCAAAAATTTAAGCAAAGCAGGGCTCTCAACTCGTACCATGAAACACATCACATGACGTAAACCACACATGCCTTTTTATCACGTTAACTTTTAGTCCTTGTTTGCTTCCTCTGATAGCCTACTGTAATAAGAGTTGAGCTAACGTGGGATCCGTGGAATTTTATTCATGTATTTTATAAGCTACATGTGCAACCTACAATGCATATGTTTCAAGACACCGCGTACTCAAAACGAAAGTGAACAATAATGAAAATGTAGCCTACACGCCAGTGTTTTACATATCAACGAAAGTGACTAAACCAGGGGTGTCCAAACTGCGGCCAGCCATGCACTTTAATCCGGCTCGCCGAGCATTTATTAGTTTATCATAGGCCGCTCGCTATTTTTTTCTAGCGACAGACGACATTGTGGTTAACTTTAGGCTACTACAAACTGCTTTACACTCTTCTTAGAGAACGTTTACAATGTCAATGTCAAAACAGCTTGTCACATCAAGATACATAGTATCTCCATTGCAGCAGATCTAACTACGTTATGCTAGTCCATTTAAAGGGACACCAGGCACCATGCTTTCATGTTAATTAATCATCTTCGTAAGTTGGTATACTGTATGGTTAAATGACTCATTACGGGGCGAATGAAGGCTCTCTCGCCCGCCCCTACTGCCTGTAGAAAGAATATCCCACTTGCAAGTTCTGTGTATCCTACCCGCCGACCGAAGCAGGATCAGTTTACAGCACAGCGGTAGGCTAACGAAACGCTAGAGATTGTTGCAAACGTGTGTATAATGGCAGAGCCATTATAATTTTGTCATTTAAATAATACAAAACATTTTTATTATTATTATTATTATTATTATTATTATTATTATTATTATTATTATTATTATTTGTGTGTGGCCCGCTGGCCAATTTTCAAAACCCAATGTGGCCCTTCAGTCAAAAAGTTTGGACACCCCTGGACTAAACGATTACAGTAAACTCGGGAACAAGAAGCAGAGCTTAAGTGGCTAATGGGGAGCATTGGGAGGATTCCCGGTGGGCTGTTAACGTTTTCCCAAATATTAACAAAGTAGCACGCACAAAACATTTGTTTGGAAGTTGTTTGGAAGTCGCAGTCAAATCTATATTTGCAGTAATTTAGGGGAGTAAATGTGAGGGGAAGAATTTTGGTGATAATCGTGATTATCATTTTGGCCATAATCGTGCAGCCCTACAGGCACGTACCGTACATACAAGCATACACAAAAGTTCACATACACAAAAGGTATCGGGCAGTAATTCATTTTAAATTCAGTAAAACTCAAATATCAAAATCGGTATCACCCTTCAAAATCCCATATTGGTCAGGCTCTACAGGAGATGGAGACAAATTGACATGACACACTCACACACACATCCACATGCAGACACACACGCATGAACACACACAGAGACACACACACATACAAACACACACATCCACAAGCACAAACACACACACACACAGACAGACACTCACACACACGCACGTGTAACCGACTTTAACCAGTCAGTTACATGATTAATAACTAAAAAGTCTTTCTATGGCTAGAAGTGATGTAGAGGAGGCGAAGAGTTGATTTGTCAGCATTTATTCCTGGTCTGGAAGACAATAGACAGGGCAATCAATGACGACATGCAGACGAAAAGAGTTCTGGCATCCCCTTTCCAGACTTCCAAAACGTGAGAAACAAATAAAAATACATAACATAATGGAAGCTATATACTGTTCAGTACATTTTGTTCCAAGATGATCCAGTGTGAAATAAACAGCCTACAATAGTAGTAGCAGTGCACTTGATCATATAGTATAGGTTACAATATACAAAACATGAAATAAACCGTACAGTAATAAGAGACATGACAAATCTTGTTTTTTTACATTTTCTAAGGCAAACATAGGCCTACCTGGAAGACAATAGACAGGGCAATCAATGACGACATGCAGACGAAAAGAGTTCTGGCATCCTACAAAGTAATGCACCCATTAGCACCCAGTCAAAAGGCTACTCAGATAACAATCGGTTTTCTTCAAATGAATTTACGACGCTAATTTGCATATGGGTGGTTGACATGACATGGCCTTTTTTTGGTCCAATGTGTCAAAGATAGGTAAATTATAAAAAAAATGTATCAAAAACTATGGTGATATTGTTCAGAAAATGCTGTTTTATATGAACATACAGAGCATTCATGGGATTGATCTTCCATTTTTTCAAAATTTTCAGCCAAACCAGAAAAAGCTCATATGGCGTGACTGTCCCAGTCACATTTCACAAATTTTGATTTTGAATAAAAACAAGAAAATGAATAAATTTTATGTTTATTCAATCATATATTGATAACCCAGATGCCTACTTGTGAGTCTGCTTGACTAAAAGTTCAGGCATAATATTGTGAAGCCACCCTTAACTAAAACACTTTGTCCCAGAAATGGATATCATATGGTGTGACGCCATATTACTTTTTTTAAACGGGCAATTGTTTGGGGACCTTTGGGGAGTAGGGGTCCTCCTTCTTTCAGGAGGAAGAACACCTCAGAAGGACACTGAAAGTTACAAGGTGAGTTTTCTCTCTTCATGTTTTCAAAAAAATCAAGTATATCCAGCACTCCTGCTTCAGTTCCCTTTTGCACTGTCTTCTGGTGTGACGAATTTTACGCAAAAATGCCCAAATAAAATTACTTTTCAGTCAATATTACCTTTAAAACTATATTTTCATATTGCAGTTAGCATGTTTATTAGGATGTTAGCATAAAAGCACATTGTTTAATGTCATGCTAAGTACATGAAACCTCATATGGTGTGACCCCATATCATATAGTGTGACTGGGTTTTCTCGTCACACCATATGATTTATTTGTCACACTGTATGATAGAAACTGCATTTTCCTGCATAAATAATGTTTTTTCATACATATGTTTAACTCATAATTGAGTGTAATATATATTTTGACATATTTAACATGATTTAACATTTATTATTAAAGATGTGCAACTATTGCATGTATTGCGATTCACACACACATAAAACACAGAAATCACCCCCACACACACTCACTCTAAAGCCTTGGATACAAAAGATACATATTTGACATTCTAAATATCAATAGTAGTCTGAGAAAATAAATTCTGGTGTTAAAGAAAACAGTAATATTAATGTTGTCTTTAGCACTATAAGTAATTGCAACAATTTAATCTGATTATAATGCAGGAAAACTTTTTAAATTATCTGAATAAATTGTTGAATTTGTCTTTTAACAGATATAAAGAGAATAAACTCAAAGGGGAACTACAAACATTCAGATTGAAGCCCACCATTGAGAAAAGAAAAACTCAGGGAACCCAAGAGCTATACAATATTTGGTGGCATTCTGTTTTGCATAGTTGTGATTTATAAAAGTGAACCTTTACATGATATACCTGTCTTAAACTGTCTTTTGTTGCTTGTGAAATACATATAATACACATTTTTGTATTAACAGATTGTTTTGTGGTGTTATTTATCATATGGCGTGACACCATATCATTTGGTGTGACATCAAGAAATTATGAAAAAAAAAGTCTTTTGGGGTCTATATCATACAAATCTCAATGGAACAGATAGAAAATAGGGTCAGCAAAAGTCACAAGCATTTTCTTTCTTTTATATTAAGGTATGTCAAAATGAATATGAAGTTTATTGAAAGATTGAGGACATATGCCTTACTCTGTGTATTGATGAAGAAATATACTGTAAAATGTAATAAATTTGAACAAGGAAATGCTAGATCTTGATGAAGTAATGATAGAAGATTATAATACATTGCTCACACAATAACTTTCATGTCACACCATATGACAATTTTAGTCACTACCACAACTAATTAGTGAATAAATATGAATTTCAACACAAAATCTAAAAGACCATACATATTTTTGGGAATGGAAGGGTCAGTACAACAGGACTAAGTGATTTCTATGCCTAATATCTGAATTTCTTTTCAAAAACTTTTTTTTGGCCTAAAACGTCAACCGCCCATATTCAATCTAATAAAAAATAACGGAGGTGTCACAGAACATTCTTACATCATATAAAAGGATAATATCTTAAGTAAAATAAGAAATACACAGTTTTAAAGCATTTCAACTTCGCAGGATTTACAAAGCCAGCTTACCCCTTTCCAGACTTCCAAAACGTGAGAAAGTCTGCAGGTGTGTAACACCAATTAATGCCCCATCGGAAACAATAGCAAAACCATTAACAGAACCATTAAAAGATTAACACATATTACAAAAGAGATATGGGGAAGTTCACTAAAGACACAAAACTTTATTTACACTAAATTATGCCTTTGCTACACACGCACGCACACACGGACACACAGGCACACACAGGCACACACACACACAAAGGCACGCACAAACATATACAAAAGTTGTAAGAGTAGGGGATGGAGACAAATTGACAAACATGACTTATTTTCGCAGATAGGATGTACAGGACTGAGCTGCGGCCATATTTTGTACCGCTATGCGGTACATCTATATTTTTTTTACTGTTTGCGTCTGTGTGACAAAACAACCAACTTCGGTTGATCTTTTATGACATGAATCAAAGGAGATTACCGTAGTGTAAGGTACAGTGTCTATAGATTGTCTATAGCTTGTAGAATTCAATTATATTAGTGAATATATTTAAACATATACACTGCCGTTCAAAAGTTTGGCGTCACTTAGAAATTTCCATTCCACTCCATTATTCTATTAAAAGGGTTCTCCAATGTTTTCTCAGTTAGCCTTTTAAAATGATATCAGATTACAGTAGTAAACAGAATGTGCCTTTGGAACATTGGATGAATGGTTGCTGATAATGGGCAATGCAGATATTGCATTAAAGATCAGCCATTTCTTTCATGTCTTTTCTTGTCATTTTACAACATTAATGATGAAAACAAGGACATTTCTAAGTGACTTCAATCTTTTGAACAGTAGTGTAGCTAAACCTTAGCCTAGAAGTCTAGACGCACCCTAGCGGCAGCAAATTTAATTGGCTGCCCGGGCTAGTCTAGCAACTCTCCATTGGCTTGCAAGCTGGAAAAATTAAGCTTCAATAAGGCCAATCACATCGTGTATAGAGTCGGTAGGTGGAGAATAGAGAATATTTTGAGAAAAGAGAATGTTTTGAGGAAAGTGCATGATGTGTTTTGTCATATTATTAAATACATTACCATCTAATACAGGCATCTCTGACTCATATTAGGCAGCGGGCCGGATTTGTTGGAATGAGACCTCATGGGGGCGTCACTGTCATGGTCATTATAATTTCTCTGCACTATATCAGAGAAATTATAATATTATAATATCAAGTATCAGTGTTGTTTGGTGAGAGGCTCCTTTACTATACCCACTTGAGAACACACAAGTCCAGATCATCTACTGCCGTCATATCCTGCTCTGTCTCTCTTGAAACACCATACTTCCATGACAGTTTTTTGGCCTCTTCCTCCTGACGATGGTTTGTAGTGCTAGTTTTAATCAATTTATCACAGAAATTGTTGAAGATAACTGGATGTGAATATCTTATCTAACTTCAGTATCTTATCTTATTATTCTTTCTAATTTTTCCCTTTCTACCCAAAACATCTGGTGGGCCGTATGAAACCTGCTGGAGGGCCTGATCTGGCCCCCGGGCCTTATGTTTGACACCCCTGATCTAGTGTAATAGCAGTACAGGCAATGTGTAGAGTCTTAATCTTTAGTCAAGGTGCTCGCCAAGGCTTTACTGTACATTCACCACGCCTATTCCTACCAAACTCTTTACTTTTCCTTCTTTTGTGCAAGATCACAACTACAGAAGTTTCAGGAGCAAAGAGGACCAACGGAACAGAAGCCAAATTGAAATACGTTTTGACCACTGGAACTATTGAAACATAACCGCAAGCATTAAGAGAAGAGTGCAGGGTCGTTTTGGACAGCAGCATCCAGACACCTTCTCAATAAAGCACATGGTAGATTGAGTTTATAGCCCGGGAGCAGTAATAACCAGATCTCCTGTCGCATTTGTGTGCATTTGGCCATAATGAGTGACCAAAAGGCCTCCTTCTGCCACGCTAGGCTTAGTACACACTGAGGTGTTTCACAACCGCAAGGATGGATTTGATTTTTCAACACAAACACACACACACACATACATACACAGTCATACACACACACAGGAACACACACACTTTAAATTACAGACAGCCACACACACGCACACACACTAAGAGGCACACACAAACACATAAGGGACACACACACACACTTTAAGGGACAGGTGGTTTATGGCACTCATCTCAGTCCCTCGGTGGAGGTGGAGTTGGGGGTCTGTGAGGCTGACCAGAGCCATGATGGAGGTAATTACTCAGGCAAATGGAGGAGGTGAGTCCTGACACTGCTGATTTCAGCTCCACTGCATGGGCAAGTAAACGCTCAGCGTCTGGCTAATAAGGCGTCTCCCTGCTGCTGGGAACTCAAGGAGAAAATGGCTTTGTGAGCCTGACAGAGAGAGAAAGAGAGAAAGAAAGAAAAAAAGAAAGAAAGAAAGACCGAAAAAAGGACAGAAAGAAGAGAAAAAGTAAAATGCATACCGTCTCCTTTCTCTCTCTCTCTCTCTCTCTCTCTCTCTCTTTCTCTCTCTCGCAGACAAATAAATTGCTCACCGATTTCTTTTTTTAATGGTTTTTCTTCGGGAGGCTTTGTTGCCTTGAATGGAAAGGGACAGATTTCGGTGCAGGCACAAGTCCTAATGCAGAATTTATCAGTCCTCTACACCCGCACACAGACCTTAATAAGCCTCCGAGTAAACAAATGCAGCATATTCACTCCCTCACTCACTCACTCCCTCACTCACTCACTCACTTACTCACTCACTCCCCTCCCAACCGTGTTCCCATCCTACAGGTATTTCCTTTTTATGAGCTCCCACTTCCCAGCCAAATCCCCTCCAATGACTATATTATAAATGATTTGTTCTCAATCCATTAAACGGATTAAAAATTAGGTCTTGTTACATCTTGCTCCCGCTAACGAGAATTATAGACTTATTTCACGTCTCCTTAAGTGAACACAGATAATCGCGGTGTCAGCGCGGCTTTTTTGCGGGGAGCCGGGCCGGGCAGGCAGACCTATGGGAGGAGCTCTGCTCTGAAGCCCTGACTGATCTGGGTGTCAGCCTGACACTCTCGCCTTCGTTTTCTTCAGGCGGGCGAGCACGCGGGCGCCATGTGTAGACTCGCTGAGCTTACAGATGGCAAGCACTAGAATACCTGGTGGTTTGAATTCTGCACATGCCAAGGAGGAAGCAAGCCTATGCCAGAATACTGAAAGTTTCCATGGTGATAAAGATTTTTCTCTCCATCTTTCTTTCTTTCTCTCTCTCTCTCTCTCCTGTCTTCACATAAACATACACTGTGAGAATGTTCCCAAAAAACGCAGTGTGCATATGAGGAATCCTGCAAATAGCTTCTGCATGAAAATAATGACCAGAATTACATGATTATGCAATGGTGACTAATCATGGTTTGAGCTTGGTTATTCCAAATGTCATATGTGGTGTCCATGCTCATGCTGATAAGTACAGCTATATTGGTCACATTTTACTTAGTCGGCCCACAGACTACTTACACATGCTCATATTATCAACCAACTGTCTGTTGACATTCTACAATTTATGGTTAAGGTTAAGGTGATGTCCAGTAACTATTCAACAACAATCTTAATACTAACATACTGAACCTTAATGTTGAAGCAGATGAACTGTTAAGTCTCTGTGTGTGGACTGTTCAAGTAAAGTAGCATAGGTTCTATGCATGCATGTACTGATATGTACAAGTATTCTTTCTGCAGCTCCTTACTTCGCTTTTTCATGTCGCCTATATTTCTGCATTGTGTTTTTACAAAGCTGATGTTTTGAGATGTCCTGTGATCGATGATTCATCTAAATGCAGATTTATTCACTACAATACATGAAAAACTGCACAAGTACGCAGTTTAGAACAATAAATCACTGACTATTTAACAATCATCAGTCTTTGTGTCTGCGGTCACAAGTCCATTGACTGAGCTGCAAAGCCGCAATGGCTGTCAAAGTGGCTGGAGACGGATATCTGCAAACTCTGGCACGGACCGAAACCACAGACCTGAGTCACATCGGCTCAAGTGAGCCTCCTGTCTGGGCAACCAGTCTGTAAATATGATGGAGGGCTTGGCCCCAAAACTTGGCAGCGACGTGACACAATTGATTTTCTGACGTATTACGAAAGATGAAGGCATCCATTAAAGGGACGGAAAGAGACTTAACAGCCATATGTGAGCAGTAAAGTCTGATGTGTATTATTTTTCATCTCTCTCTCTCTCTCTCTCCTGCCTGTTTATCAGTTTTATGCTGATGAGATGGAGGAATGTCAATGGAAGCAGATCCATCAGACGGATGCAAGATCAGTGCTGACGTCCTCACAGGAGGTATGCCAGAGACTAAGGCCTGCAGCAACCCTCCCTCTCCCTCTCTCTCTCTCTCTCTCTCTTTTGCTATCTCTCTCTCTCTGTCTGTCTTTCTCTAAGTTTCTTTATCTCTTTTTCTCTCTCTCTCTCTCATCTCTTTGTCTTACTCTCTCGGCCCGTTTCCCTCCAGGCTTTCTCTCTGTCTCTTCTCTCCATCCCTTCCTTCTTCTCTCTGTATTTCTCTCTGTATTCCATCTCTCTCTAATGATTATCTCTCCCCCCATCGTCTCTCTTGCTCTTATCCTCTCTGAGGTATGGTAGCCACTGGAAAAAGGAAGATTGCCACTCTGAGTGTCTTGGCTGTTACCCGGCGCAGGTAAACCCGCCATGACTCACTGTGCTGCACTCTGCCCTGCCAAAACTCAAACTTTGCATCCTAATGAAGCACTTAAAGACCTGGAATCTTTGTCAACACGAGAAACACTCAGCTAAGTAGCTGCAGCGTCAGCATAGAGGGAATGCATTATCAGTCACTGGACTGTCCTCAGGTGGACTGTCCTCCAGGGTCTGTTTAGCGTTATACACCATGTGATGCAGTGTGAGTGCTTGTGACAAAATCCTATGTGCTAACAATATGCAAGTGTCCAACTGTAGAGTAGCATTGACTTGTCTCTTGTTATTCTTTGGCATCCTATTTCCCATTCAAACTAGCAGTTGGGGCAGCCCTGGCCTACTGGTTAGTGCTTCGGACTTGTAACCGGAGGGTTGCCGGTTCGAACCCCGACCAGTAGGAAGCGGTTGAAGTGCCCTTGAGCAAAACACCTAACCCTTCACTGCTCCCCGAGCGCCGCTGCTGTTGTAGCCAGCAGCTCACTGCTCCAGGTTAGTGTGTGCTTCACCTCACTGTGTGTTCACTGTGTGTTCACTGTGTGTGTTTCACTAATTCACGGATTGGGATAAATGCAGAGACCAAATTTCCCGGGATCGGGATCAAAGGAGTATATATACTTACTATACAGTACAACACAAGCGACAGAAAGAAAATAGAAACGGGGCGTCCAACAACAGTTCTGCTCAAAATGTTGCGCCATTGCACCGCATGTGCGGCACAGTGCTGCACAGAACTGTCGCGTCGCATCTAGTTAGAACATTAGAATTGAGAACAAAGAAATCTAACTGGTTTTGGTGCTAGCACTTGTATCATGCAGTTGGGGGTGTTAGAGTCTGATTTCAATAGCTTGACTCTTTAGGGGGTTGTGGGAGATCAGTGTTTGCTCACTGGACACATCAAGGAGGTGATGTACCATATCCACAAATGTAGCACCATTATGATGAGCGAGGGCAATCATGCAGTCACCACCATTAGACGGTGAAAGATAATTCAGTGTTATGATTTATATGTATCCAATAATGGGTCATGAGGGATGAATATATGGCTCGCAATTTACATCAAAGCAGCAAAAAATGCTAATAGATTAAGTGAAAGAAAGCAAGAAATGGATTGAAGAAATACTTCCCTTTTCACCCTGCATGTGACTAGCCCATGGTGTAAGCTGTGCGAACAGGCTGTGTTTCTGTTTCTGTGTTTGTGATCCAGTCCGGAGTGTGCTGTTGTACTGAATAGCTGATGCAGATTGCCCTCAACACGTGTTCATCATAGCTCTAACAAGGAGGCAGTATGCAGTCTGGGGTACCTGGTAGCATCCTTGGGGCTAGCAGCCTAAAGGCCAGAAAATGCCCACTGCTGTGAACAGCGCAAAGCTGAGTTAGCCACTAAATGGGTCAGAGGCAGCTCTGATCTGGTGGCCCTGGATGTGGTGAAGCTGGCGCCATGTCAGGGCCGGGCCGCTGGCACACTAAGCTGTGGCTATATGAGGGGGTTTCCTCCAGCCAAGCCGCCCAGCAGCGTCCGCACCCATCCCGGGAGCAAGACCTTTCTCTGACATTTACAGGGCTGGCATTCCCGCGCATTCAACAAGCCGCCGCCAGCCTCGCCCGCGCTGCCAGCCTCACCCCCAGTCGCCCTGCCCTGCCTCCTCCACAGATGCTCCTCCCAGGGACACAGCTCATACGGGAGAGAGAGAGAGAGACAGAGAGCACCCGCCGCACAAAGCTGGGAGACTTAGAAGCTCGGGCTGCTTTCCCCCGGAAGGAGCGCCGTCTTTTTAGCGTAGTTCTGGGGGCCGCGAGATGACAGCGGCAGAATGTCAGCGCTTAATCTCCATCCCAGATGCCCCTGTTTCCCTCTCCCGTGCAGCGTCGCTCTGTGCCCCTCTCCTCCTGCCCTCTGCAGAGCTGCATGCCCAGTGCCCAGTGTCTAGCGCCGGTGCCCGGGCAGGGGGTAGGGTCAGGGAGTCAGGACAGCTCAAAAGATTTACCCCCCCCACCCTGCACGGCAGCATTCCCAGGCTTCCATCTCCCCCATTCTCTGCCCTCAAAACTCTGCTTCTGACGCAACTCATCCAACATGAAGGGAACAGCTCAGAAGATTTAGCCGCTATTTAACACAACACTACTCATACTTGCAAAAGCCCCCCTCCCCCTCCCCCTCCCACACACACACACACACACACACACACTCCTCTACTTCCTAGCATGCCCAAGTCTCCCTCCTCCACCCCCTCTCTACCCTCGAGCTCAGCTTCTAATGCCACTCACCCAACATGAAGGGGGCAACTCTCTCCGACACAGAAGAGGGAGGGCAACCATCTGAAGCTCTCTGTTATGGATTTGGGTTCTGCTGGGAGGAGGAATTAACACCAAATGTTCCCGATTCCTCTCCACCAATCAGCTACATGTTGAGTGAGGGGGGAGGCTTGTGAAAACACAGCCCTGACAGATGCAGGAGACGAGCCAGGAACTGCTCACCAAAGACGTGTTATGCCGATAGCAGGGCGACCGAGTACTCGCTAGCGTGGCTACCGCTAATGCTCTGCTGGAGAGGTGAGCTGATGAGTAGAGTGCCAAAGCAGATAGAGGCAGAGGTGGGCCGCATGTGAGCCAAAAGTGGGCCAGATCAGTTAGCAGCAATCGAGCTTGACTCTCTTGGCATCAGGCCTATCAGACCTCAGCAGCTTCCTTCCCGGTGTGATGGAATGGTGTTTCTCTCGTTTTCTCTCTCTCTCGTTCTCTCTCTTGTTCTCTCTCTCTCTCTCTCTCTCTTACTCTTCCCCTCATACCCAGGCCGAGGAGTTCATAATCCCATCAGGAATTTTTGCTGGCGTCGACAGCTAAAAGTTAATAAACACCTCGGCACTGACTGAAAGGGATTAAAAGTCATCAACATGTTTGTCTTCATGTTAAGCTAATTTCTGCCCGAGCTGTGCCAGAAAAATTATGCCGTGGCATCCGCATCCGAGGGGAGGCGGGCGAGGAGGGGCCGCGGTGGCGGTGGCGGTGGCGGTCCCAGCTGAGGTGGCGTTTAACGGGTAAAATGGAGCCATTTGTAATTACCGTGTTCACTGGAGTCTCACATGCATGTGTACTTACACTGAGGGCAAGAGTGAGCAGGAGAGAGAGAGAGAGAGAGGGAGGGAGGGAAAGAGAGATGGATGGATGGAGGGGGAGAGAAGAAGAAGGGGGGAGAGTAGTAAAAACATGAAACCATATGCAAAATAAGGAATAGAAAACCGAGAGAGAGATTTTCAAAAGAAGAGATAGAACTCAGTGAGAGACTGAGAGGGAGGGAGGGAAAGAGAGGATACATGCAGGAATGAGAGAGAGAGAGAAACGGATGCTAAATGATGAGAATAAAGGAACAGGGTACAGCGTGAGAAAGTGTGTGTGGGGGGGGGGTGAGAAAGCAGGAAAGAGAGATAGAAACAGACAGAAGCTCAAAGAGAAGGAAAAAAAGCAATACCGGAGAGAGGGAATGCAATACAGAGAAATAGAGTGAGAGAGAGAGCGACAGAGAGTGAGAGAGAGAGAGAGAAAAGGTGATGTTTTTTGGATGTGTGTGTGTTTGCATAATCTCATTTCTGCAGGAACGATAAACTATTTTTTTTGTCAACAGGGTGAGCTCCCAGGGATTGCCACATCACTTGTCTCTCACAGATTGTTTGCAGTGTGGAGCCGGGCAGGGCTGCCCGAGGCCACAGCTGAAGTGTTCCAGGCAAACACGCCGCTCACTAGCATCGTGCCACGCAAACTAAGGAGGACAGACAGGTCTACATTTGGGGGATGTGTGTGTGTGTGTGTGTGTATGATGCCAGGAGTCCTCCTGTATGCCTTCAGTTCTATAGAACACAGATGAATTACTAGAGACACATTCAGCTCTTCTGGAATGTGTCAGTGTTGTTGTTGTTGCTGTTGTTTTGTTTACTTGTCTGTTTGCATCCTCCTGATTTTGGAAATTCTATTCAGTCTTTTCGGAATACATTTCCCATCGAAAGTAATCCGCTCATCTCCATGGACTATGGAGTATGTGTGTGTCTGTGTCTGTGTCTGAGTGTGTAGGTACAGTAGTGGTCTGAGTAGGCATACATGCCTGTGTATGTGTGTGTGTTTGTGTGTGTATGTGTGTGTGTGTGAGAGAGAGAAAGACAGAGAGAGAGCATCAATATCTGTAAGAGTCTGTGAGTACGCACGGATTGTTGTGTGTGTGTACATACGTGTGCGCTTGTGTGTGTTTATGTGTGTGAGTATTATGCATGCTGAAGTCACAGCTCTCTCAGGGAACCTCCGCAGGCGAGCGAGCGGGCGAGCGGGGCAGGCGGCCGAGTCCAAGGTGAGTGTGTGCGCTCCTGCCGAGTTGGGAGCCGGAGATAGCGGCGAGAAGCTATTAAAATATGGGCAGGAATTTCCCTTATCTTGGCCACCGAGGCTGCGAACCAGGCTTTGTGTTATTACCGAGATAAAAAAGCACAAACGCACTGGAAAGGGGCAGGAGGAAGAGGAGGAGGGAGGAGAGGAAGAATGCGAGGAAGAAGAAGAAGGGGGGGTGAGGAAAGAGGGGGGGGGCTGGAACGTCAGATTTATAGAGCTAGGGAAGCTTAAGGTTATTAAATCTGAAGATTACTCGACTGCGAAATTGTTGAAGTTTTTCAGGGGAAGTTGAGGGATTTAGGCGAGTATTAAACAGAAGGCATTAGGGGCCAGTGATACATTATTCAGAATTGTCATTTTTTTTCCATTCATTTTTCCCTGCTGTTTTCACTTTCTTGTCTTTCTCTCCTCTATTCATTACGCATAAACGTGTATGAAAATGAACACTATGCAGAAACTCAGACAGCAGGAGGCAGAATCTCAATTCAGACGTCCATCTTGAAACTTCACCATGCTCTGAGATGCAGTAGGTTCAGAGAGAAGTCACACATTCAGCTGGCTCTTTCCACACCACACACACACACACACACACACACACACACACACACACACACAACAAACACACACACACATACACACACACAGAGACAAACGCACACACACACAGACAAACACAAACACCCCTGAGAGGGATGTGTGAATGTACACTGTTCACAGCAATCAGTATGCATCACAATCATAGACTATAAGTTCCAGAAGTGTCCAGAAGTGTGTTCTAAATCAACCCACTGGATGAAGGATTAGGGTTTGGGTATTCACATGCTATTATATCCCAACCATTTGTTCACCTTTTATATGAGAACATTCTCCAAGGGATGGTCTACCCTACAATGCCTGGAAATCTGTAGTGTAGGGGTCTGTGTGTGTGTGTGTGTGTGTGCTGCACCTGCTTATTTTTTCCAGTGAAATAGACAGACACAAACAGACTCTTCACCTCTATTTCCTGGGATAGACAGACATTGTCTTTTCAAAAGGCATCACCTCCAGAAAGAAGACCTGCCTGCAGCTATCAATAACACATCACGCGTCAGATGCACCAGCCTGGAATAAGACTGCACTGTCTCGACCACACACACACATACGACGCTATGCTTTGACACGCATCGCCTTGCCCTGCCTTTGCGCCTTTACACGCATACACAGATTTCTTCCACATAGTGACGACTTTGAAGCTGCCACTTCTAATACACTGGAACAGTAGTGTACTCCTTTCTCTCTTTCTATCCATCCTCTCTCATCACCCTCTTCTCCCTCGCTTCTGATGTCTCTCTCTTTCTCTGTTCTCTCTCTGTCACCCTTCCTTCCATCTCCTTTGCTCTTTCTCTTCCTTTCATGATGTCTATCCATCTCTTTTCATATCTCCCATTCCCCCCCCCTCTCTCTCCTCTAACGTTGGCTGCTCTGGCCTCTCTGAGAGGAGCGACAGGCCTATTCGGGTCAGGCATGTCTTCCTCCTCTGTAAACAGCAAACACTTCCCACCGTTGCACATCAGCAAAGCGAATAGTGAATAAAACATTTCAGCAGAGAACAAACGTGTTCAGACAGCTAGATATTTGTGTTGTGTCTCTGTTTTTTTTCCTTTTTAAATATTCTCCCTCTCCGCTCTTTCTCGAGGAAAAAGAAGGCGAAGGTCTTTATCTAACCACAAGAAACACTCCAGATAAGAAGTCTCCCAAATTTTTTAAAAACGCTATCACGAGCACTACATCCCTGAAGAATTATTAGAGAACATCACAGAGATTGTGCAGTTGTTGACATCAATATTTATGAGGCGTTTATGTAGGACAGATGGAGGGGTTGTATGTATGCAGCACGGCAGCGCTCCGCAGAAGAAACCATTAAAAAAAGTTTTTGCCCAAACACAGGGGGCTTGGGAGAGGCATGGGTGAACAGGAACAGGATAATAGGAGGACATTCGCTCGGTGGAAAAAAAACAAAAAAACTAAAGGTGTACAAGGAATGGGAGGGGCAGAGGTAAACAACTTCCGGGGCCAATTTTCCTACAGTTCATTAAAGTGTTTACCCTGTTCAGCCTAGCCTTCCACCACCCCTACACCGCCGGCCTGAATCACTGATTCTAGCATGAAGACGAGGGAGACCCCCAACTGGGATCTGAGGAAGCCAAACTTTTTCCATAATCAAGGTTATTATGAAGGCAGTGTGTGCATGTGTGCGTGTGTATTTGTTAATGTCTATGCATGCTTGAACGCATGTCTGTCTATGTATGTTTGTATGTGTATGTATAGACAATGGATACTGATTGTGTTTGTTTACAAGCAAATTCCTGGTCTCAGGCAAGCAGCCATTTAAAGATCCACTCGTAAATTTGCTGCATTTTGGTGGACAGAAACTTCATTAACCTCGCAGCCACAGAAGCACTCGCTAAAATGCTCATGTTTAATGTGGCTGAAAGGAACACTTTAAAGCCGTAAAGGCTTTCTAATTGGCTGGACCATGTGCAGCAAGGGGAATCACACACACCAGCTAACTCCTGGAGAAATGGTCTTGTTTGTACATAATTACTCTCTCACACAAAATACTGAAAGGCAGATTCACACATACACACACACACACACACACACGCCCGCTTATAGGCATACCCAAAAGCACATTAGCACTGCCGCTGGTCTTGCGCTGAGAGTGCTGAGAGTTAGGCTAACTACCCTTCACATCTGTCCACCGCATGGGTCTAAAACGGTAAACAATGTCTATTTATTATAAATAACATAATAATAATAATAATATTTTTTATTTATAGAGCACTTTTCGAAACAAAGTTACCAAAGTGCTTTACAGATATAAAAGAAATAAACAGAACACAAATGAAATATCTAAAAAAAAATACAAATAATACCATATTATCATTGGCAAGACTATTGGAAAAGTAGCCTATCTTTCTTAAAAGAAAATAACAAAAACTACAGGAATTAGAAAGTATACAAGCCAAAAATGATGATTGCATGAAATGAAGGTACATGGTTCAAATGCATGACTTGCCAATTTGACTAAAACTAGCCTACAGAACATAATCATATAACTACACATTAGGCCTATATAGCCTAGTAATAATTTACGATAAGATATAAATCCTACAAACTGTACAAAAAAATAGTGATTTCCACTATGCATTGGGTTAATATGGCAATGCTAACTGATCTGGCCTCATGGAAAGGGCTCTGATGTAGGCAACAGTTGTCACCTGTACAGCATGTTTAAACGTTAAAATCTGTTTTCAATTGGAATGCTCTAACTGTAGTCTACGTGACACAAAGCAGTGCTGTGCAGCGTGACATTTGGAGCAGAACTTTTGAGATACTGGCAGAAATTTGAGATACTATGCTATTTTTTTTGTCAATTGGCGGAAACGGGCCTCCATAAGTTCACTCTACCTGCCAAAGCCAATATAATGTATCCTTTCTTCCATGTTTTTCAGCTAAACTACATTCCTCCTCTCCTGAAAAAATGAATTGATTCAATACTACTGTACTGAGTTTCCTCTTCTGAGACCCCGTATCGGCGGAATGGTCAATGACATATCTTTACACAGTACGCACTTACCAATGGGAGGTCAGTGTACTCCCCATAGATATATTAGGCCTATCCATGACAGAGGAGAATTCTGATGACAAGAACTACTTCCTATTACAGGAAGAATATGGTGGCATTTCGATCATGCAATATGCCAATACCCGCTGGATGCTTTGGGTATCGCTTAGCACTAAATGGCTAAATGGTAAGTGACCAACAGGAGCATTATTTCATGGTGTTATTTTGATTGTATAGTCTGCTATTTAAAGATGCAGTCATTCTTCATGCACAGCACCTATTTGACAGCATGTTGATGTATTTGATGTGTTTTCCTTCCGATGTTCCAGTTAGCCATACCTCAGCAGGCCCGAAGCAAGGGTGGCACCGTGCCTGAGGCACTGCAACTTGGAAGTTGGGTCGAAATAACCCAGCAAACCAGCAAACAGTCCATTCTTGGGGTTCAAGTTCAACACTTCTGTATACACAAAGATTAACGTAAGTAGACACAATGAAACAAACATGTTTACTGTGCTGCATGTTGTACTGCATCATAGATCTATTTCATTGTTTTATCAATGCACGAGGAGGTGTTCAGTGGCCGTGTGCGTTTGTATCTGTTTGCATAGAGTTTACTACTTCATAAACCAACTTGGAATGAAGTTGCGACATGTAGCCAAATCAGTGAGGATGAAAGGGTTTAAATCCAAACCTAAATTCTAGCGGATATCAGGAGGTGTGGATGCATCAGCTGGAGAGAGTGGGTGGAGGTGGTGCTGGAGAGAGTGGGTGGAGGTGGTGCTGGAGAGAGTGGGTGGAGGTGGTGGGGGTTGTCAGATTTGTGAGCACTTCTCTGCACCTCCGAGGGGTATTTTCCCCCACTATCTATCAGACACCAACATTTTAATTTTATTTTTAATAAAAATAGGTCAAAACATGGGCTGATTGCCATGGTTTTAATTACACTAATAGCTTCATTATGGGCGTTAATTTAGCCCTCATCAGTCTTTTGAGAGCGATTAATCGAAAACGGGGGTGGGGCGCCTAGTATGCTTTTCAAAAAATATATATTCTCATAATGTTTTTAAATTCGTCATCGCCCATTTTTCTGGGCCGTCGGGCCGTCATATTTCAGGCACGGGGATGAGACGGCTAACTTTGTGGCTCCGCAGAACTGATAGCATCGCCAGAATGTTGCTGTGGATGTTGCTGCAGTTTAAGATAGGATTAGGACTCTGAGAAGGATCACACTGTTGAATAAGTGATGCTATCATGTGGGGAATGACAATAAGCCTGGGTGGAGCTGAACTATATGGAACTGGAAGCCCACAAAATCCAACCAGGTGATAAAACTGACTGCATGCATGAAAATGGCAAAGGATGAAATATGGATTGGATAAACAATGGTGTTAACAACCAATATGCAGAATGAATCCTGTCCCCTAAAAAAATTGAGACATAAATCTGTCTACAAGAGGTCAGTGGTGGGGTATTGCAATAGCTCTGCATCTGAGATGAGTGGGTTCTAGAGGTGAATACATATTGCATTTTAAATACAGTTCAGGAGGCAACTTCATCTGTCCCTGTTTGAACTCCATTAAGGACGCTGTGGGACATTAGCACTGGAAGGACGTGATCAGACCAAATATTTGCTCATGACCCAGTCGCTGCTTTGGTGTCCACGGCAAATGCACTCACGACTCCGAGAGGGGGCTGAGGCGCATTCTACTGAGAACATTCTACACAGCCATATTTCTGTCAACATTGAGCACTGAAAATAAGGGAGTTTACCCTGGTTTCTCACCTAAAATACGGGAACATTTCAACATATGTCTTTCTGTTGCTATCCCTCTGCTGACAGTAAGATTTGCTTACAGGTTGGTGTCAAATCGTGCTCTCACAACAACACTGTTATCTTAATAGACTAATATCACTCTAAGGTCGCCTTCAAGCAAGCAAAATGATGTTTTGAAATCATCTGTTTTGCTGGACAGGCGAGGAGGTAGCAACAGGACAACAGTACAATAGAGTAGAGACTAACAGGTGCGGTGGTAGGGCTAATGTTATGAAAGTATTAAAATACGGGATATTTTACGGGAAAATATTAAAATAGGAAGACCGTAAAGTATACTATAGGTACTATAGGTCTGTAAAGTATACTATAGGTACTATAGGTCCGTAAAGTATACTATAGGTACTATAGGTCTGGCAGTGAATGTCTATCTGCTTATGTAAGAGCATACATCTGACAGACATAGAAATGTACATTTCACCTCACAAGTCAGCTTAGCAAAGGCCTTTAGGAAACCACTAACAATTGTCCTGGAGAAAATCATCTTTCTAGTTCAGCTACTTTTAAATATGAAGTGCTGCCTTGCAATGTGTGTCCCCAATCATCTGGTGGACGGAACTAAACACAAGAGAGAGGAAGTAATTTGAAGCTGTGTGAAAATGGCACCAACCAACGCCCCTCCTCCTTCTCTCCCCTTAATTCCTTGAATCCAGCAAATTACAACAAACCAGCCAAGAAGTGGAGAAATCCTCCTCTCACACGCGGTGCTTGGACATCAAAGGAAGAACAGAGGAGTCTGTGGAGAGATGGAGTGACCTGCGGTCTGATGAAGAGACCCTCCACACACACACACACACACACACACACACACTCATCTCCCTGGCACCAAATGAAAGAAGAGCCCTCCCCACATCTCTCTGCTGTTGAACACTAACTAACACATACACACATACACACACACACACACACACACACAGACACCCGACACACACAGACACACGACACACACACACAGACACAAACATAGCGCTCTTAACGGCTCCGATTAAACGACTTCTCTTCTCCGACACCTCATCTCCGTGCTTCAGCTGGGCAAGGTAAACAAACCTTCGGTATGCACCGCACAGAGGAAATGACTTCAAAGAATGGATTTACGACGCCGCAGACAGAATTACAAACAGAGTAACGCTGAATTCTTTTCTCCCTCTTTGACATCTGCAAGATACAATCAACAAGCACATTTAATGCATGGAACTGTTCTCTTCTGTGCCATTTCACATGCAATTTGAAGAGCATTTCACAAGGGCCTGTTTTAAAGAAAAACATGCCTGTATACTTTCTGCGCTGTCAAACAGTAGTTGAAGGGAACAAACAACATGGGTAATGAGGAGGTCCTGGTCTTGTTAAGGCAGATATACCATGTTAGACAAACTGTTTGGAATGGACCCACGCTTGATCTGGTCCAGCTCTGCGTTCCGGTGAATTACCAATCTAACTTTCCACATTCCATAGGCAATCCCTTTAAGGGTCTCTCTCTCTCTCTCTCTCTCACAGTGTGACATGTTTTCCTTCCTCTGGCGAGTGAACAGCTCCCTCTTTGGGTTTAAAAGAGTAGACCTAACATGCACCCCTCCAACCCCCCCCCCCCCACACACACACACACACACACACACACACACACACACCCATCTTCCATTACCACTCACTCGCCCAAAACTACATTCCTTAAAAGCCGGGCACATCTCAACCCACACACTCCAGCCCCTAACAGGCCTGCCCTTAACGGACAATCCATCACTGTCCTCCCAATCAATAATCAATCTGCTCTGTCCCCAGTCCTCTCCATCCATCTCCATTGGCCGGCCCGGTCCACTCTGCCAGTATAGATCATAATTTGGGCTGCAGTAATTGCAGGTCAGGGGAGGGGACGTCATTAGAGCCATCACAGAGGCCGGCGTGCCGTGCCGTGCCACACCACCCTCATCCCCACCCATTCCATCTGACCCAAATAACAATCTTTTCGCACTATTAGAAGTGTAGAGGAGAGAGAGAAAGAAAAAGGAGGAAAGAGAAATTCTGAGAACTTATAGATTTGTTATCTCAGAGGGACAATCTTATTGCTCTCTTCTAAATGAAGAGAGAGGGAGAGAAAGAGAGAAAAGTCCCAGAAACTTCTACATTTCTTACCTTACAGCGAGACATTTCTTTTAGCAAAAAACTAAGCCCCTAATGGGAGAATGTTTGCTGCTTTAGTTGGAAAAGTGATTTTCTGGAAATGTGGTTCATTAAAGTGCCATTTCTATTGAATTACTGCATGTTTGTTTCCTTCATTTGATGTGCTGTAGCTGTAAAATCATGTTTTCAAAAACAAAATAGCATGAAGCAGGGGAAGTATGTATAAACAAAGCCTGTGTATCTACATGTGCTTTTGCCAGAGGGTTTTAACATTGTAGACGGAGTTTCTTCATGAAGGAAATATTTCTCTCTCTCTCTCTCTCTCTCTCTCTCTCTCTCTCTCTCTCTCTCTCTCTCTCTCTCGGCCATCAGGGAGGCAATATCACCCAAGTGCTTGCGGAGTAAGTGGAGCATTCAACTGTAAACACTGGTTCTACAGAAATGATGTGCTGTTAATTAATTTACTTTGAGGAGAAGAGGGGTTAAAAAAAAACAGAAATCCCACCACAGCGCTAACTGCTGGTTCAGACTGCTGGTATTCCCCTCTCGGAAGAAAATGAAAAACTTACTGAAGTTAGAATGTGGGACACTTCCCAGACAGCGGATGGTGCGGTTCTGGCCCACATGTGCACCGCATCTGGGCCAGATGCAGCGTCTACTTGCTGGGATGATATTATGAGATTGTGACGAGATCGCTTTGGGACATCACAAGAAAAAAGGAGAGAGACTCCATACATACACACACACACACACACACACACACACACACACATAAAAAAGGGGGTGGTGAGGTAGAAAAGCCACACCGTTTTCAATTCTGGCAAACATGCCAGCAGGCACATCTCCTCCTCAGCTTTGGTCAAACATGGAAGTCTCACGACTTGGCCGCCACCAGCTGCAGCTACTGCACATGCTCGGCGCCTCTCCGCTCCTCTCCGCTCGGGCCAGGCACAGACGCTAATTGCCTCACAGCGTTGGACACCAGCAGCACGAGAGGCCTCGTCCCCGGGCCCCTCTCACAGCCCTCCTCCTCTGCTAATTGGCTGCATGCACAGATAGAGAGATGGCCCTGGAGGGAGAGAAAGGGCCCTTGCAATATTAATGTCCTTAACAACTTTGGAAGAGCGCCCACACTCAAGGCCCCCCCACCTCCTGACTGCCTACGGCGCCCCTTCCTCCCCACATCTCTCCCCACATCTCTCCCCCCCTCCTGCTCGGAGAGAGAGGGGCTTTTTTAAAATGTCTCTTCTCTTTTGTCTCCCACAGCACACACACACACACACACACACACACACTATTTCTTTCTTCACTGCCTCCACCCCTGGGACCACACGAGTCCCGTTTGAGCCGTCACGCTCAAGCGAGGCTTACACGCATCATGGGACACGCGTCAAGGCCCACTGATCTAAAACTCTCCTCGAGGCGAGGTGGATACCCCTGTTTTATGCCCCTTTTGCTAGGTGTTTTTTCCAGGTGGTCCTCCAATGGCATGCCACCATGTGCTCCCATATGTCTGGAGGTGCTTTGTAATGGCAGCACGGCCAAATTAACTCATAAAGTCAACAATTAAGAATTAGTCAGCCATTTCATTTAATTGCACTGTTTGGCCAAATCATCACCATGACTGCAGCCAGTTTAATGTAAAATGTCTAAAGTCCCCTGAGATGGTACATTGAGGCCTGGATTTTCTACATGCCACTTTTGCTTATTACCAATGGACTGGATCAGGGCATGGACAAATGTACATCGACACTGAATCATACAGAGTGCAACAAGGGCCAAAAGTAATGCTGACTCATAGTAACATAGTAACTCTTATAAAATGTTATTGCTGAAGTATTTAAAAGTCTTAGTATGAAGCCGGCCACACCATCATAATGAAAAGAAGGTGGTAAAATGAGTGTGTAATGTATGATAAAAATATCCACAAAAACTTTCAAAACATCACATATGTATTCAAGGAATGAACTTCCATGCACACATCAAAACTCCTTTGAGGGAGAGAGAGAGAGAGAGAAGAGAGAAAAAAGAAAAGGCTCCTCGTCGTTACTCATCAACGCTTTTCGCTGAAACGCCGTGTTTGCAATATGCAATTAATGAGTTGTTGGGCGCTTTGAACGGATCCCATTCCAAATGTAATTGTCTAGGGTCCCCAGAGGCGCAGGGGACAAGCCCAGCAACGACGCTTGTCACTGGAAACACTGACGGTCTTTAATCTTCATTTGATGACTTTTCACTCGCCTGCTGTAGCGGAAAGCCAGAGAACTAGTGTTTTGGGGGGGTGGTGTGTGTGTGTGTGTGTGTGTGTGTGTGTGTGTGTGTTGGGGGGGTACGGGGGAGGAGGAGACACCATGTTTCAGACAGACCCACTTCTGTCAGTCACACCCACAGTGAGCGTCTCATCTTTCCGCCAGTTTCAGTGGATGTGTACTTTTTCAAAAAGCGTCCGGCACCGTACTCAACAGCAACTAACTGCTGCGACAGAGGCGACATGTGTGTGTGTGTGTGTGTGTCTGTGTGTTTGTTCGCAAGCACTTCTCTGGTGTGTCTGTATGTGTGTGTGTGTGTGTGTGTTGAGGAGGGGAGTACTCTAGATGTCTCACGTCAGAGGAATCAAAGTGTGAGGGAGACTCATCAGGCAGATCTGACAGCTCACTAGGGGAAAGAGGCTATTTATAAACCCCACGCTGACAGGCCCCATAGAGATCAATCCATACCTGAATGTTTTATCCACATGGAATAAGTGTGTCTATGTCTGCCGTGCATGTGTGTAAGTGTGTGGTAGGTGTTTTGAGTTAGTTCTGTGTGTGGACTGCGAACTGATACACAGACACTTATTAGAGGCAGAAGCCACTCCCTGGTCTGTTACTGTAGTTTTGTTTTTCTTTGTCCATCACTCACACACTCACACACACACTCACTCACACACTCACTCACGTTCCTCCAAGCCTTGTGAAAACTAGTCAGTGGGTTGAGTGACAGTGCACACTTGACATGATCAAATGAGTTCACGCTGTGTTGCCACAGCATGGAACCCATTTAGCTTTAAAGTCACATGAGCGGTTTACCATAACCACTGTGGCCACACACCCCAAAACACCACCACACACACACACACACACACCACACTGACACCCCACCCAAACACACCTACTCAGTCCAGACATCATAGGAGTGGAGTACAGAATCATTCAGTCGGGTCTTGCTCATCACCCACCCACCCCCACTTCCCCACTTCCACACACACACACACACACACACACACACAGACATATCCGCTACCACCAAACCCTGAATTGACTTTTTAATGTGGGCCAGTTTGACACACAGGCACAGACTGTCTGAATGGTGCCTCAGGCACTGGTTGGCTCAGCTGAATGCTTCTCACAGTGGGAATGTTCTGACTCACCATCACTCCCCTTGGAGTATCAGAGGCAAGATGGTGGCTGGGCGTGGTGTGTTGTGGGACGGCCAGGTGTGGTGTGGTGTCGTGTGACATGTGGCGTGGTGTGGCGTGTCATGGCGTGGCGTGGCGTGTGGCGTCTTGGCGTGGTCTGTGGCATGGCGTGCCGTGGCGTGGCGTGGCGTGGCCGGTTTGGTTTAGAACTAAACATGTCAGAATGAATCACTACAGCATAACACATTAATATATATTGCCATATTGCTTGAACAACACTATAATATATATTATAATTATAACAGCATTATAATACAGGTAACACTTTATAATAACTACACACAATTCATCATTTATTAAGCCTTTGTTACTTATTAGTTAATGGTTTGTTATTCATTAGTAATTTCTTGTTCATACTTGATTTATCATCAGTAAAGCATTTGTTCACACAATTATAAATGGTTTGTTCATAGTAAATAAGCCTATCCAAAAATATGTTTGGAAGTACATGATTTATACTTAATAAGTAATGAAACAACCACTTATAATGAAATCATTTTCTTATTAAATACAAGTTGCAAACTATTACAAAATGCTTTGTTCATCATTTGTAAAGCATTGTTCCTATGGTAATTCTCATAAATAAAGTATTTGTACACACAGTTATAAATGGTTTGTTCATAGTAAATAAGCCTATATCTAAAATGTTTATGAATTATTGTTAATACTTAATAAATTATGCAATATACACATGCACTAATGATTAGTCAGGGTGAGGATACATATTTTATAAACCACTTCCTAATACTATAATTCATGATTAACTCAGGGGTTACAAGTGGTTAGTTAATGATATTGTGTGAGCTTATCTAAAGAGAGGACTTTCTATGCCTTGCAACACATTTTCAAATGAGTTGTAAAGATTACATTCACATTCATTTAGCAGACAAGCGACGTACAATTAAATTGAAGGCCACTGACATAACAGTGAAAGCCGGGAATCAAACCCCCAACTTTTCAGGCTACTGCATGCTAGTCCAGCTCCTTTTCCACTACACTACCTTAGCCCAGATAGAAACCCCTACAACAAGTTTCTGTTTTCTTCTACTACACACTGTTATTAAACATCTGTAAACTATTTTTAAATGCTGTATTCTTCATAAGAAAAGCATTATTCCTACATTAATTCTCATCTGTAAATCATGTTTACACACAGTTAAAAATGGTTTGTTCATAGTAAACACACATATCTATATTATATTTTTGAATTGACTGTTGTAATACCACTGGGCAGAGGTAGTGTAGTGGATAGGGAGCTGGGTTAACATGCAGTAACCCATAAAGTTGGGGATTCAAACCCCGGCGTCCACCAATGTGGCTTTGCCCTTTAATTTCATTGACATGTGTAAGTTACTTTGGGTGAAAGTGTCGGCTAAATGAATAAATGCAAGTGTAAACTTTATAACTCATTTGTAAATGTGTTGCAAGGCATAAAACGTCCTCACTTTAGATGAGCTCACAAAATATCATTAACTAACCACTTGTAACTCCTGAGTTAATTATGAATTATAGTATTAGGAAGTGGTTTATAAAATATGTATCCTCACCCTAACTAATCATTAGTGCATGTGTATGTAACAACTGTTAAATAATGGAAATATTACTTAATCAAAAACATATTATTGCATCATTTATTAACAATAATGTATAAACATATTTAAGACATAGGCTTATTTACTATGAACAAACTATTTATAACTGTGTGAACAAATGCTTTACTGATGATAAATTAGAAATTACTAATGATGAACAAACCATTAACTAATAAGTAACAAAGGCTTAATAAATGATGAATTGTGTGTAGTTATTATAAAGTGTTACCATAATATATATTATATGTTGAGTAAATGTTGTCTAATCCAGACCATAGTCTACTAATACAAAGGTTTGGAGCAAGCAGTGGAGTTTAAAATGAGTTAAAGCGAAATATGTGTGCTGTGTGCTCTGATCGTGTCTGCTTTTAACAGTCTATGCACACACACAAACAGATGCACACACACACACACACACACACACACACACACACACACACACACACCCTTTAAACGAACAAGCTTAAGCCTAAGGCAAAAGCAGAAAAAAAATGTCACAAATGACATAGTAGACTAGGGCACTGTTTTGGAAGTCAATCGTTTTGTAGCAGCAGGTCTGCTTCCCACGTAGGTAGGTATGCCTGACGCGTATCTATCTGACGTGTAGTGGGGTATGCCTGACAGTATCTATCTGACGTGTAGTGGGGTATGCCTGACGCGTATCTATCTGACGTGTAGTGGGGTATGCCTGACGCGTATCTATCTGACGTGTAGTGGGGTATGCCTGACGCGTATCTATCTGACGTGTAGTGGGGTATGCCTGACGCGTATCTATCTGACGTGTAGTGGGGTATGCCTGACGCGTATCTATCTGACGTGTAGTGGGTATGCCTGACGGATCTATCTGTGTGTAGTGGGGTATGCCCTGACGCTGTATCTATCTGGCGTGTAGTGGGGTATGCCTGACGCGTATCTATCTGACGTGTAGTGGGGTATGCCTGACACGTATCTATCTGACGTGTAGTGGGGTATGCCTGACGCGTATCTATCTGACGTGTAGTGGGGTATGCCTTTCCCTTCATTTCATTCACCAGGGGTGACCTGAGAAGTCATAGCCATAGTGTAGAACACAAACAGTAAATACTGATATTAAACCTACAGAGTGAAAACCCTCCAGATCTTTGAAGCCAATAAAGGCAGTTAAAAATGTAAAATACGACCTGAAGCTGCGTATAGAGTAAGCGTTTCATTCACCAGGGGTGACCTGAGAAGTCATAGCTGCAGAATATGAACAGAAAACACTCATTAAACTAAGCAGGTCTACGGGCAGGTCTTTGAGGACAGTAAAGGTGGTTAAAGGTATAAGATAAGCTTTCAGCCAGCCCAAGCCTTGGTTCACTCCTGAGCTCCGCCATCTGAAGGCAGCTGTGCGCCGGCTTGAAAGGCTGTACAAAAAATCTGGACTGGTTGTACATCAAGAGGCCTACAAAGATCAAGTGGGGAATTACAAAAAGGCTCTCTCCAGGGCTAAAACTCTGTACTACTCCACTCTCATCAGTAAACACCAGAATCAACCAAAGCAGCTCTTCTCAACTATAAACCGTCTCCTCCGCCCTCCAGAGCCACCCCAACCATCAGATGCTGCAGAACTCTGCTGCAAGTTCCAAACTTTCTTCCAGCAGAAAGTGGACGACATCCACCTGCAGCTCCGTTAGACTGGTGCCCCATGTCCACCTGATTTCACCTGAAGGACTGCAACTCCACCTCTTCTGCTCATCCCCATCAGTGCTCTCTCTCCTCATTCTCACCACTCAGTAATGACCAGGTCATGGATCTTGTGTCAAAAGCTAAATCCACCTCTAGGAAACTGGACCCCATGCCCACGGCTCTGGTAAAGGCGTGTCTGCCCACACTTGCCCTACCATAACCGACATTATTAAGACCTCTCTCACATCTGGTGTGGTGCCATCTAGTTTTAAAATGGCTGTGGTCATTCCCACCCTCAAAAAACCCAGCCTGGACCCTGACGATCCTGGAAATTACCGCCCAATCTCCAACCTATCCTTCCTCAGCAAGATCTTGGAAAAAGCGGTGGCTGCCCAACTTCAACACCACATGTCCCACCATAACCTCTATGAACCCCTCCAATCTGGCTTTCGACCCCACCACAGCACGGAGACAGCGCTCATTAAGATCATAAACGACCTCCTCATAGCTGCAGACAATGGCCTCATCAGCCTTCTCATCCTCCTAGACCTATCTGCAGCTTTTGACACAGTCTCCCATACCATCTTGCTTCACCGTCTTCATAAACACTTAGGACTGTCTGACTCCGCTTTCTCCTGGTTTCACTCCTACCTCTTCACTAGGACGCAATACATCACTATAAAGGATTTCAACTCGACCCCAGCTCCAGTCAACCACGGCGTGCCCCAAGGCTCAGTGCTTGGCCCCCTGCTGTTCACCATCTATATGCTCCCTCTCGGCCAGATCATCTGTCAGCATGGGCTCAGTTTCCACTGCTATGCTGACGACACCCAGCTCTACATTAGCGCTAAACCATCTACCAATCTCCCTCCCCTATCACTAGTTCACTGCTTGCATGACATAAAGACTTGGATGTCAAGTCAAGTCAAGTCAAGTCAAGTTTATTTATATAGCACATTTCATACACAGAGGTCATTCAATGTGCTTTACATAAACAAAACCAAACAATAATAACAAATAAAAGCATAGAAGGACAATATAGTCAAAGAATAGTTAAAAGGCAAAATTAAAAGAAAACATAAAACACATAGAATAATTAGTAAGCAAAAACAAAGACAAAAGTAGTAAAAAAAAAAGTAATAAAAGACAAAGTAGAATAATTATCAAGACAGATTCAGAATTTGTAACTTGGCACAGTTAGCAGAAAGCATCTGAGAACAGTTTGGTCTTAAGTCTAGATTTAAAACTGGCTACAGTTGGGGCCTTTTTAATGTCATCCGAAAGTTGGTTCCACAGCTGAGCCGCATAGCAGCAAAAAAGCTGCTTCACCATGTTTAGTTCTAACTGTAGGTTTTACTAGCAGGTTTTTCACCTGGGACCTGAGAGGACGAGAAGGTGTGTACTGCTGAAGCATGTCTGACAAGTATTTAGGTCCTGCTCCATTTACTGATTTATAAACAAGCAATAGTGCTTTAAAGTCAATTCTGTGACTTACTGGAAGCCAGTGCAAGGACTTAAGAATTGGAGTAATGTAGTCAGTTCTTTTTAGTTTTGTTAGAGTCCTAGCTGCTGCATTTTGTATCACCTGAAGCTGTTTAATAGTCTTTTTAGGAAGGCCTGTGAACAGTCCATTGCAGTAATCAACCCTGCTGGAGATAAATGCATGAATGAGTTTTTCTAAGTCATGTTTTGACATCAGCCTTCAGGATGGCCACCAACCTGCTCAAACTCAACAACAAGACAGAGCTCATGGTGGTGGCCCCTCCGTCTCTGTCCAAGAAAGTTGGGGACGTCTTACTGAACGTAGATGGCTTTACCATCAGGCCCTCCCAAGAAGTGCGTAACTTGGGTGTGACTCTGGACTGCAACCTCTCACTCCAAGCTCACATCAGTAACATCACCAAATCCACCTTCTTTCACCTCAAAAACATCTGCAGACTCCGGCCCTCACTGTCAGACACTGTTGCGGAGACTCTGACACATGCCTTCATCACCTCCCGTCCGGACTACTGTAACGGTGTCCTTTATGGTCTTCCCACCAAAGCACTGGACAAGCTACAGCGTGTCCAAAACTCGGCTGCCAGGATCCTCACACACACAAAGCGATGGCAACACATTACCCCCACACTCAAGCAGCTTCACTGGCTCCCGGTGAAGTCACGCATCACCTACAAAATATTACTCCTTACATACAAATCCCTCAATGCTCTTGCTCCCCAGTACCTCTCCAATCTCATCCAGCATCACTCCCAGCCAAGGTCCCTGAGGTCCTCTGGCAAGGACCAGCTTGTCATCCCCCGTTCCAGGCTACGGACTTTTGGTGACAGAGCCTTCTGTGTTGCTGCCCCCACCCTTTGGAACAGTCTACCTCTCCATATCCGCCAAGCCCCCACACTGGTTCAAAAAGCACCTAAAATCACATTTATTCACTGAGGCCTATGGTCTGCCCCCCAACCCCACTTCTACCCCCTCCTCTCTTCTCCCCTCTATTCCCCTGCCCTATCTCCTTTTGTAAAGCGACCTTGGGTTACTTGAAAGGCGCTATATAAAACAAAGTTATTATTATTATTTATTAATAGAACCTTAAAATGTTAGATGTACTAAATCATGTTTTATTTTAATGTATTAATTTTATTTGTGTGGGGACCGTGTACAATTTTTAACATAAATGTTGCTATTTGATGCATTGTACCAGAGTTAGCCTTAATGAAACATTTAAGAAATATACCAGAGGAATTGGGTTTTACACCTCAATGGAAAGATTCAGCAACATCCAATAACAATGCACATTCATTCATAGCTTACACATACATACACTCATATCTTACACACACACTCAAATCTTACACATTCATTCATATCTTACACATCTATTCATATCCAGGATCTTTTATCCATAATTCTTAATGTCTTCAATATTGTGTTGGATTAGAGCAAGCAAGACATGCAGCATATCAGGAAGTTGTAAGTGAGCCTGTCTGTTTTGCTTTTGTGGTGCATTGCAGCATATTGTAGCAACATGTTTGTGATTGTCAGGCAGCCCATGCTGTTGTAAGTGTTAGCAACACCAGCCCATAAGCTGTGGAGACGTGTGGGCCGGCGTGCAGAAACGAAAATGTCAACATCCTCTGCGAGCAGCATGGGGTGTGATGAGAAACCTCCCCAACAAAAGAAGACAAGCCCAAGTGGAGAAGAAGTCAAAAGCGGGCGGTATTTACCGACCATCTGCCCAGGCCCCACCGCACAGCCCCTCTGATCTTACATCAGACAGCTGACAGGACGCAACCACGCCTTTCATCCACCGCCCTGCCTCCAGCAGCGGTCCGGCCCGTGGGGATCGCGCTCCATACGCTTCACCTCCCTCTAACCCACCCTCACTCTGTGCGTAAATGTGTGTGTCTGTATGTTTGTGGGTGTGTGTGGTGTCTGTGGTGTGTGTGGTGTCTGTGTGCATGGTGTCTGTGTGTGTGTGTGGCGTCTGTGTGTATGGTGTCTGTGTGTGTGTGTGGTGTCTGTGTGTATGGTGTCTGTGTGTGTGTGTGTGTGTGTATGGTGTCTGTGTGTGTGTGTGTGTGTGTATGGTGTCATGGTGTCTGTGTGTGTGTGTGTGTTGTGGTGTGGTGTGTGTGTGTAAATACACTGTCACATGGACAGCTGAAAGCAACTGACAAAAAGTTCTGACCTAGCCCCCCCGTCAGATAGCATCAGAATGTGGTTGAGATCTGATCCTGGATCTGACCGGATGGGTCTTTTTAGTCCCAATCTCCTTCCTCCCTCTCTTCTCTTCCTCTCGTTGCCTTAGCCCCTTTGAGGCACTGTCTGCTATAGGGGATATCTGTGTGTGTGAGCTAGCTGCTGCTATCTCAGACGGTGTTCTGGTCAAAGGGAGACTAGACTGACTGTATGCAGACGGAGACATGTCCTATATCAAGGCTAGCTATGGCCCAGATACCTTCTGTATTGGATGATTTTTATTATGAAACATAAGTGTCCAGTGAGGCATGGACCGTGGAATGAGTCCAGTGAGTCCAGGACCGTGGAATGCATTTAAGATTTTTCAGGCCAATCAGCCCACCAATTTCACTGATGCCTGTGGTCAGGATTGAGCAGGACCCGTAACCTACCGGTTCTACAGTCTACTGTATGCATTCAGTGTTCTCTGCAATATACAAAAGACAAAGGGCACTAAAGGGAACAATCTGAGCAAGATTGGGCCCAGTTATGGCCCAGAGCCTCTTCAGAGGTAGCTGCCATCTTGGATAGCTTCCTGAGGGTCTAGAGTGTGTGGTGTGCAAAAGCAGAATTAGAGTAGTTCCGTTCGCGTTGCGTCTGCTGCAGCAATTAGTACCTTTCCCACTGTAATCAATGGAACTAGCTACACCAGACGTGATAGGGGATGATGATATGTTCGAAAAAAAAGTCTTCTAAAATAATGTTTATGCTCCGCGAATGGAGTGCTTCAGTTGGTGTAGGCCAGGTGTTAGTCTCAAGAAAGAGTCAAATGGATGAAGTGGACAGGCTGTAAAGGCAGAGGAGTCTTAAAAGGAAAGGTTTTCTGCCACTACTGGTTCAGACCCCTGAGTCAGTTTCTGTGTGTGAAACATGAGCATCCACTGCCAGCCACATGAAAGGCCAGACAGCAGAGGACAGAGAGCAGAGAGAGGAGCCTTCTGGGTTGGTGGAGGGTGCGTAGGCTGTTACGTGGTGTGGCGCTGTCTGTGAAACATGACTCTCCGGTGACAGTCAAAGAGAGGGATGGACAGTGTGTGTGGCACCAAAGGGAACGTTTCTCTGCCAGATGTGGCCCAGAAGCAGGCCGGAGTTGTCTAGCGTCTGCTGCGGCGACTTTGTGTCTGTGAAACGCGAGTCAACGGGAGGGGTGGACAGTATACGGGAGGAGACGAGCCGAGCGCACTAAAGGGAACGTTCCCAGCGGGTGCATAAAATTACACTCTTAAATCAATACATCTCAAGGTCCGCCGCTCCAAAAGCGTCCAGGGCTGACCTATGTTAAATCTGGAGCGCAGCTTCCATCTCGCCCAGGCACACAAGACGCCTTACCTTGACCTTGCATAAGGAAGCGTCCATAATGACTGTCCCCACTGCCGCAGAGCCATGCCGCAGAGCCCTCTACCCACCCCCGGTTTAACACCACATAAACCACCGTTCACTCTCTCTTTCTCTCTTGTCCCTCTTTCTCTCTAGCCAGGAGTTTTTTAACACAACATAAAACACCAAACCACCGTTCACTTTCTCCTTCTCTCTTCCCTCTCTCTTTCTCAAGTCAGAGCAGTGTTTAACACAACATAAAACACCCCTCTATCATTCTTTCTTTCTTTCCTTTTTCTCTCTTCTCTCTTCTTTCTTCTCTTTCTCTCTATCTCTCTCTCTAGCCAGAGCAGTGCGGTCATGCTTGTAGGCATTTGCACTCTCCTGCCACTTCATCGCAAGTTTCTTTATTTAAGAAAAAAAAGTGACGTTTTTTTCCCCTTTGTCTGCTTGTTTGTTATCTGTTTGTTATTCAGCACGGAGAGTCTGGGCCGGGCTCTTAAAATGAAAATGAGTTTTATGTAAGGAGTAATAACCTAAATGGATTTCCTTGGCACCAGGAAGCCCTGTGGCTATTTATCTTCTTCTGACTAATTATTCATTACAGTGGAGTGAGGAGAAACATGGAAAACATACAGTCAGATAACAGCACCAAATAGCTCTCCAAAATTACTTTCTGCTTTTTGGTGCTTGGGAGATTTCACACTTTTGCGAGCGCTGCAGACATATGGCTTCCATTTGGGGGAGAAAATACTTGTCATACAAAAGGCCGATGCCAAACTTTTTTCCCTTCTCTCTCGTTCTGTACTTGGAAATGGCAGCTGTGCTATGAGCCGATGAATAGGCACATCAAAGCACATTCATAATCATCTCTAAGTGCTGTTCATACAGGCACTGTAGTGGGGATACTCTCCGTTTTGGGAACCGTAGATGGTGAACAAAACAGCATGATAATATGAATGAACATGAATGAATGTGATTGTGATTACACAAAAAAAGTACCTTCGTGCTGCTGCTGGCTTGTCTTCAGCTCCTCGTCATCTTCCAGCCAGTAGATGGCGCTCTTTGTGCCCGTTCTCCCTCAAATGGTGACCATTTTCACTGTACCCACACACACACACACACAGAGACACAGACACACACACACACACACACACACACACACACACACGCACTCCCACTCACAATTAACCTTGAACTCCACAAGCCTTTTGCTGGCGCTGCCGCCCTCGCTCTCTCATCCAAGTCACACCCCCGCGTGTCCCCTTGGTAACCCCCCTTCACCGCGCGGGCGGGCGGGCGGGCGGGCATGCCCCGACATGCCAAATCAGCCGGCGCTGCCGCAGCAGCCGGAGCGTGTTGTCAGGGCGACGGCCTGGCCGGCCGCTGGGCCCCGGCTCCGATAAGTAGATGCAGCAGAAATCTCTGCTCTGAAGAGGCGGCTGGCCGAGCTCCTGGAGGGGAGGACAGGGATTTCACACTGTATAACACACCGCGGTTACACAGCTCAGCGAACTGGGACGGATCAGGCCCATGCATGGCCCAGATCTGGCGCGCATCCCACTCATCCAGTCCAGATTCGGCTGCTTATTTCAGGGAAGCACTGTGAAGTCCCTGCTAAGAGCCACATTATGAGTCACAGGGAAATCCATTTCTACAGGACCGTCGGCAGTGCAGATACTGTCAAATGTGCTCATAATGATGTCAATTCTTAGCCTATGCTGGATTGTCACCAGAACAGACTTACAGTGAAATTGACAAAAGACTACAATGAAATTGACATTTATATTTCGTATTTACATTTCTATTTTGTTTGTATTTATTCGCAGAAATGACTGCTAAATAGGTCTAATTAATAAGATAAACGGATCGCCCACCCTGCGTTTCCACGGCAATGAGAGTAAGTGGTTGTGAGTCTCCGTCTCCTGAGGGCCCTCTTCATCATTACACAAACCTCAGCGTAATGAGAAAATATCAGTTAGCATCGCACAGACTAGCTCTGACCTTGCCTCTATTCAAGAATAGCAAACAGCAAACGCACCCATGCAAGCCCCTGGCCGAGACAGTCATGTGTGTGGAGGAGCTGCCATCCAGTGATCATATGAGGTACTGCAGAACGTCAGGTGAAGGGGAGCCATTGTTTTTGAGATGCCCTGATCCCAGGGTTGCATCCAAAGAACATAGCTGGCACTGAGCAGGGATGGATCATCATTCATCATTCAAGTCATCATTCAAGGGGTTGTTTTTCAAGGGGTACATTTACCTGCAGGGGACCATGCCCCCAGACCCCCCTAGTTTAGGATATGCGTAGGAGGGTGGGCTTTTCACGTCTGTACCCAGGGGCCCAGTGGCTCATAATATGTCAATGACACTGAGGTCAGTTAAGATGGCTTTCTCTGTGTGAGAAGAGTTTAAGGGAGCAGTCTAGACCCAGATTGTCATTATCTAACCATACCCTCAAACAGACACACATTATCTGTGAGGGGTAACATTTGTGTCTTGTTTTGAAAGATGGATTGAATATTTCATATGTTATTTGTTGTCCACATGGTCACTGACAGTAATTGTACATGCATCTGCATTGTACAATGCATTTCTTTCTCTCTTATTTTCACAGCACAGACACATCAAGATTTCTTATAATGTTCCAAATGAGATAGAAAAGATTTGAATCGTCCTACTTCTACTGAAAAGAAAATATATTACAAGGAGTAACATGCAAATTACATGTGTTATATTAGTTCAGGAATTGAATTACATGCTGACTTTCTCCTAGTATTCAAAGAATAGGTTATGGGTTGTTGGATTGGTTTGAAAAACTCCAATTTGACTACAGTCTATAGCCTTGCCATCACAATGGCCCTGAGGTATACTCGACAAGGGAAGGGCAAGGCCTAGTGCCATTGCATAACTCATTCAGAACTTAATCCACCCAAGTTTAATGGCAGGTTATAGCAAAGCCTTTAGAACATCTCTGGTTATAGTGAGCCCTATGGCATGGAGGCTCCCTCTTCCTTTCTCCACTAGGTGGTGCTCTAAAGATCATCCAAATGAGGTCTACAGTACAAAGGGTTGATGATAGCCTGACGAGCCATTACACCTCAATCCTGCAGATGGTGGTGGTAATGCACTCCGTTTGCAAACTGCCAAAAAAATTCACTGACGAAGAAGAAGGACAAGCCAGCGAACCCTTCTTTTTCGGTGAGCTTTTTTTGGGGGGCAGTTTGCAAACAGAGTGCATTACCACTATCTGCTGGACTGAGATGTAATGGCAAGTGTACCCTGTAGCCTCGTTCTGGCCGCCGAGTGAATAGGGCGAATTGGCAGTGCTCAAACCGAGGGGTGGGATAAACGGTTGTCTTTCAAATTTCCTCTGCACACAATATGATAGCACTACAACTCTTGAGTCCGATGCATTTTCCCACCAGAGGAGCTAGTTGGCTAGTTGAACAAACTTTTGCCAATTTAAAAAAAAAACTTAACTCTAGACACGATTCAAAGACCGCTGTTTGCCAGCAGCAGCATCCATCTTCTTTGTTTTCAAGTAGCAGGAAATTCACGTGGAACCGTCGCCGACTCTATACACGATGTGATTGGCCTGATAGAAGTTTCATTTTTCTAACTCGCAAGCCAAGCCGGAGAGTTGCTAGACTACCCTAACTGCAAATTATATTTGCTGCCGCTAGGGTGCATCTAGATTTCAAGGCTAGTTCCTTCAATGAGTTAAGTTGAACAGCACATTATGTGCTCAGATGTTACACCTCAGCTGTATTTCACCAAATATGTGTGTTTATTATACATGTTTTGTTGAACAGTCTAAAGTCAGTCTTGTATCAACTAAAAATCATTTTCCTTTGCAGATCGGCACAGTCCCCATTTCACAGTGAGCGCTTCACTAGTCTAGAGACAGCAAACAGAGGCATTGATGAATGCCAAGCAGTGTAGCATCACACACTAATGACACACTGAGAAGAAATAGTGTCAACAAGACAATCCTGATGATGAGATAAATAGGTAATTTTTACCCTTTCAGAATAAATCAGTCTCTTCACCGTCCTATACTGTAATAAAGCCCAACATACTTTTAAAAACCAGGTTTGAGAGAGGATGATACAGCATGGGCCAGGTCTTCTGACTGCTGCTGTGTTGTTGCCTCAGGACTCATGCATGCCAGTGGGTGTTCCCGATGGTCGGGGGTGAGTAGCCTACTATGCAAATGCCTTGAAGTAGGCGTATAACCGTAATTTGATTGTCTGTGCCTTCAGTTGCTCTCGGTCGGTGCAGCAAAAGTTGAACGGGGCAAAGGGAGCAATGCAATGCAACAGACCCACAATTCAGTTGGGCAACGATGGCGTAAGCCCATGTAATGTGGGCGGGATGCGTTTCCAGCACTGCACCGCACGCAGTTGTGTGTGGGAGCCGTAACGAGAAAACCAGCAATGCAACTTCAAGAACGGCGGCTTGACAGATCTCGCGGGAATCGTGAAACATTACTATGTCAGTAGATACAGCTCTTGACTGGGGGTGTAGCCTGGGCTGTCCGCTGGCGTTTTGCTCATCGGTTTTCGACCCATGGGCAGAAAGTTAAAGGCTTTTCAACAGTGACCCTGCACAAATAACATTAGGCTATTTTAGATGCGGACAACCGCTGTTATGGTTAACACCTGTCACCGTTTTTGTTTTTGATTTTGTTTATTAAAAGATATTTTGAGCCTAAAGTGGCCCCTGTGCTTCCGGCGTCCATGGCTCTTTGGAGATAGTTTCTGCCTGTTGTTAATCCTTCACCTGCCAAAACAAAACCTCAAATCAGAAAATGTTTGGACATTGTGTAAAATGTGAATAAAAACAGAATCTGCAAATCTCTTAAACTCATGTTTAGTTGCAAAAAGGACAGATCAAATGTTGAAAATGTGTAAATGTGTGCACAAATGATAAAAAAAAAATGTAATTTTATTGGTTCTTAACATGAAATTGTTATTAAGTGGGGAGTTCAATCATTTACAGGACATAATATTATTAAAACATTCAGGGAATCCAGAGAACCTTTGCAAACAAGGGAAAGAGCTGAAAAACAATATTTGATGGCTGTGGTCTTTTGGAACTCAGATGGCACTGCATCAAAACCAAACCTGTTTCTAGACCTGTTGTATGGGCTGAGGAAAACCTTTGATAACCATTGTCTATGTCAGTGATTCTTAAACTAGGGGTCGCCAATTATTTTCTGTATTCAGTCTGAAATTATTATTAGGTGAAACAAAGGGAAATAATATTGGCCTTTTCTGCCTTTTTCTTATTTACACGCAGTTAAAAGAAGAGAGAGAAATGTTTTCGTCTTTCAACGAGATCTGGTTCAGCCTATGGGCTACTGGTCCGCTGATAGAAACAATCTGCTCCCACTATGCAAACTCAACTTGTTCCCGATATTTTAAGTAAAACAAAACAAAAGACATAGGTAGCCTACAAGCCAAAATGGACAGGTGGCTGCTTAAAAAATTGAACAAAAGCTCGGAAGTGCCATCTACCAGTGCGTCTACTCCTCCGTGATCCTCAGATGGGACAAGTCTACAGGCCGGTGAGAATAAAAAAGAACAAAAGGCGCGTCGGCTTTATCAGAAAGAATTTTTGAAATATGCATTCACTTGCCAAGTTAAAGATAACCTCGACCACCCACAATGTGTGATTTGCGGCGATGTTCTGGCGAATGAGAGCTTAAAACCTGTCAAAATGAAACGACATCTCTAAATACAGATGTCGGCTCAGCACCGTGGAGGAAAATCTCCGTGTCGCCGTATGCAGCATTCCTCCTAGAATTAACTTGCTATGTTCACGGAAGCATGCCCACCCTTCCCATTGAAATTGTTAAAGATAGTAAACCAGAAAAGGGAAATAAAAAAAATACTGTTATTGTTATCGCCATAAATATAATTAATGTAACGTTGTAGGCCTAATGCTGGTATGTGTGTGTGCGTGCTTGTGTGTGTGCGCGCTACGCACATAGCGCTCTGATCTGATATGGCGGCAGCCTACACTTGTTTAATCGTGATTGTTTGGTTTTCTCGGTTCTTGTTCATATGGAGTAAATAAAACAAATGACTTTCTAGTTTTTGCTTGATTTAGTTGTTAACGTTTGAGGGGGGTATTTGAGTAAGGACTTAGAATGGGTTTGGGGAAAGTGGGGTCGCCAGACCTCGCCATACTTTTTTGTGGGGTCGCCAGACAAAAAGTTTAAGAACCACTGGTCTATGTGCACAGTTTGATACTCAAATTCAAAACTGCAGCCAAAATTGTAACAGCCAAAATTGTATTGAGACATGATGCAGAAAATACCACCGTCATATCTGGGCCTGAGCTTGTTTAAAATGGACAGAGGTAACATGAGGACAGAGGTAACAGGTAGCGTTAGACCAATCAAAATTTGCCATTCTTTTTGGAAATCATGGACTCATCTGGGCTAAAGAGGAGAGGGCCTATCCAAGTATCCAACTTTTTTCAGTGCTCAGTTCGAAACCCAACATCTATGATGATGTGGAGGAGCATTATTGCCTACAGCATGAGCATCTTGCATATTTGGCAAAGCACAATCAATTCTGAATGATTTATACAGGTTTTGATCAACATACTGCCATCCAGGCAATGTCTTTTCCAGGGAAGACTAAATGGCTAAAATGGGCTGTCTGCAGTCCGGAACTGTCAAATTAGGTGCATCATGGAATGAAAAACATGATTAAGAATAACCTGTACTGTTAAGTAACTGAAATCCTATATTAGGCAGGAATGGGACAACATTTCATTCTCAAAACTATAGCAACTGGTCTCCATTTACAGGACATTTACAGTGGTAAACATACCCCTGTCCCAACTTATTTTGAAACATGTTGCTGGCAACAAATTAAAAATGAACATATATTTTCCATGAAATAGTCCAAATTTTCATTTTCAATATTTGATATGTTGTCTGTCCTTTTATTTTTTTATTTGCAATTTTTCTGATTTGGGGTTGTACAACAGCAGAGTAAAATATACATATACTGATACTCTAGAGGGAGCTCTACAGTCGCCAAAAATGCCTTAACCTGCATAGTGTACCTTAGTGTAACTAAAGTGTGGATTTCAGAGAAATCATTGTCAGTGAGCAGTTTGAAAGGCAAATTCCTGAAGTGGTGAGAGGTTGTTTTGAAGGCCCAATTCCACTGTGCCAAGTTACATCCCAGTGATGTATGATCTGCACTACCAATAACAGTAAGTGCCAGTATCTTTAGCACAGGGCCCATCGAGCACACAACGACTCTTCAGTCCAACATTATTACAGTGGCTTAGTGGAGTTAGTGATGCATCATACAGGAGTGAACCAAGGGGCTCATTCAAACTCCTCTAAGCTGGACTACAAAGGGAAGCCTTGGTGAACTATTAAAAATAAATATACACTTGTGTGATGTATCATACAGGAGAACTGTATCATACAGGAGTGAGCCAAGGGGGTCATTCAGACTCCTCAAACTACCATCCTCAAAGCTGAGCTACAAACTATCAAATAAATATACACTCACTCATGAGGGACAGACACACACACACACGTTACTTTTTTATTTAATGGGTTTCAACTCATTCAATTGTCTTCAATTTGTCTTAAATCGTAAATCTAATCTTAGATTTACAATTTAAGACAAATTGAATTAATTAATTTAAGACAAATTTAATTAATTAAGGTTAATTTTATTAATCCATTGGCAGATAAATTGTTTTTGATGTCTTAATTTAAGAAGATTGACATATTTTAATAGACTGGATTTTTGCAGGGATGTGCCTGTATTTTATAGAAAATAGTGAGTGTTTTTTCTCTCTTTTTCAAAGGTAATTATGCACTATTAAAAACAATTTCTACAACTAGATCCCATTACACCAACAGCTTTAAGAGAGGTGTGTTGTTTGTCATGGTTCATATAAGCAGATGTGTTATTAGTTATTATTAAGTAACCATTATTACTGTGCACCTTCATTTTTATGCCAACTTCATCCTGCAACATTTTTGCTCATTAACTCGGCTAGCCTTTCCACATAGAGCAGACAGCTCCCAGACTCACAGCTCTCCCCTGAAGAGAAGTCAGACAGCACTGCAGCTGACAGATAAGCCCAGGGAATGACACAGGAATCAATTCGGCATAAACTACCGAGGTGCAGAGGACATTCTGCGCGGTAGAATTCTATTTTCAGTGCTGTGACAGTATTGACATAGTGATCGGACTAGACTTACGCTTGCTGAACTAACAGTGAATTCAATTTTTCTGACCTCTGACACAGTGTAAGTAAGGGGCGGAGAGGGCAGCTGATTGGATGATGAGGAGGAGGTTGGTGGTGATGATGGAAAGTGATGGGAGATGGTAGTCCTGTGCAAAAAAATAAATCTACTAATCAGTCCATTCGAGTGAAGGTATAACATTTCAGAATGGTGAAATTCCTAGAGCTATAGGTAGGGGATTTCCCACAACGCCCAATCAACAACCAAGCCTGTTAAGTATTAAAGGAGCATTTCACCGCTGGGAAGATGAATGTGTATTTAAATTGGGTCATTTATGTAGTAGAAATGTGGAGTCATCATTGAAGTCAGTGCCTTCTTGACCGAGAAAGTCAAAAATGTATTTTTGGCTCATGTGCATGAAAGCCAACAACTCCCAGAATTCCCTGCCCTACCAAGTCACTCCTCCGGGACGTAGCCTAGGCCTAGACTACAAGCACACAGAGGGACTCATTAATGTAACATTTTGGCATTAATAAGGATTCTAAAATTAAAATGATCATTGTTTTATGTAGGCTATTGGGTTAGTGGTGCTAGGCCTAGGCTATTTTGTTAGTTGTGCCCACTCCCAGCTCAGGGAGAAAGGGATCCCCTGGCCACACCACCTCCTTCCCCTTCTCATCTTCTGTATGTGAGACCTTCTCAGCAATAAGCACAGGCGCCTGCAAAGTCGGCTATATACTATATAGGGTGTCCACTCCCCACTCAGTGACATATGATTGACTTGATGAGTGATAGAAAACTGATTAGCGCAAAAGAAAGCTAAAAAAAATACTTTTTTGCGAGTGCTCATGCCGCAATCATCGGCTGCCCATAGCCTACTGCCCATATGAAAAACCACCCCTGATTTAGGATGTTGTCAAATATTGAAGTTGTAGGACCTTTACATAGGTTAAACTATGTATGTTTCATTCATCCGGACCATGGAGGAATTAAACATTATGTCATCAACCTTTTTCCCCAATTTGACAGGCAGGTCTTGCTGCAGGCTTCCTGCTCCTCAATCATCCTCAACTGTTTCTCGCTGTATTGCGCCTCGTACAGGTTCACGAGCATCAGATTCGCACACCAGATCTTCAAAATCCCCTTTTGTCATATCAGTTTTAAAACTACCATCCGCCATCGTTGTGACTTATCAGCTTTCTCCGCAGAGCAAGAGCCTAGCCTGTGATCTTAGCTTAAAAGAAAGATGGCGGATATTGCTTTTAGTTTCTGCAAGTGAAGTCCCACCCACTGATCTGTAATAGGTCTGTAGCGTGAGTGAGTCCCACCCCCTGGAAAAATTAAAAATAGTCTTTGCAGTCTCACCCCCTCTACAAAGATATGGGACTTCCTGCTTAGAATGACACAAAATGACGTTTTTACATCATTCTAAGCAGGAACTACAACACTGAAATCCATATTTTTCCCGTCTCAGGGGGAAATGAGGGAATGATGCACGACCATTTCAAAATATGACTGGGTTTCTAACAATACAAAGCTTGATGCAAATGGATGAAGTGTCCCCTTAAAAACTAAATTACCAAAAAAGCAACCTTTGTGGGCAAAACAAAATCTTGCCAACAGAAGAACAGCCTTCGAGAGCATTTCACTAGGGTTTTCAAGCAAGCATCTTAAAGACAGTTCTAGAAGTGGAACCCAGGAACCTTGGATCAACATGGAACTGGTGGACCAAGTGTGTTATGGGAACAAGCATGAGGGACATCATTGTCAAGTTGAAGTTATGGACAGCTACAAATGCCTGGATGTTCACCTTGACCATATTTTTTCATTTTTGGGATTTTATGATATGGATTTCTGCTGAATGGTGAATTTAGTGCTGATAACAAAAAAATACATAGTAAAACAATGAATGTATCTTACCAACCATAGCATCAAATGAGAAAGTCCTGCACAGTGGGTCTAGGGGTCCACAGCTTGAGTAACTGAAGATGTCAGAGAAGAGAAATTTGATCACAACTTTCAGGCTCACAGGAGATCTCATCTTATCTAAATAACTGTATATAAACCTTATTTGGTCATTCTTTTTTCACATAAAATGCAAGCAATGAGAGGATGATAGGGGTAATTCTACGGAAAATTGACTTTTTGTCACATCCATAACGCCAGTGAAATGCCTTGCCATTTGTATGATGTGAATGATAACATTATTTTTTGTGCATTTTTTCTCATGTACATTCTTCAGCCAAAAATAGCAAATGCTAAAATTTCATGTAATCATTCACATCATACCATACCATCACATTTTATTGGCGTTATGGATGTTACAAAAAACGTAATTTTCCATGGAATTGCCCAAGGAAGCACAATGGGCGTTCACACATCTTCAGTATACAAACGAACATGTACCGTCCGTGCCATTAAACTAGGCACCAGGAACCAGGCTCCTTGTAAAAGCAAGGCGACCTTGCAACTTTGGACCTACTCAACCCTTCCTCACTGCAAAGCAAGGTTTACCTTCAATTCACACTACACAAACAAACATGAAACTCTATGACTCCCCTGTCTCTGGCGCTCTATGATGCGTCCTCCTGTCTCTCCTGTGTTTCCAGTCTCTCAGTCTGGTGTGAAATAACCCCACCTTTAAATAGGCTCGCCAATTATCCAATTAAGTCTTGGGCTAAAGAGGGGTGATGGTCTGTACCAATATCCCCACACTGTTAAAATCTCCAATAGTATAAAAGACGCTACATACATAATACATAAACACATACACAGCAATAAACATGAAACTAAGTGCAGGTAGGTGTATGTTTGGTTGCACAGTCTGTGTGCACAAGGCAGTCTTTCAACAGTTTAAAACATATGAGGACAGTGAAGTGAAAAGGGAGGTCTCATTTTCCACAGTGTCCCAAGTTTGTGAGACTCTTAAAAGCAGAGTTGACAATTGTTGCAATAGATTACTGATATTTGAGCTCAACAGCCAATCAAAACACAGCCTTCCCTTCCATAGCCCTGAGGCAATGTGCTGATTAGCTGGAGTTGTTTAGGGCTTGGTCCATAAACAATTATTTTCCCATTTACATGTATGACCATCTGACTTTTTGAGTGCCAATCTTCAGGACTGTTCAGAGCAATCAATGAACGAGACAAAAATTCTAATTGCCGAGAATCAGACTCGACCTTTAAGGGTACTCTCAATGTCTTATTCTTAAGATGTACACATGTACACCACTGTGTAGTTCATATCCGTACATTCAGAGAGAACCATGCTGGCACCACTGTTATGTCAGTTCACCTCGCTACCTACTCCTGGCATACAAGAGGCCTTCCTAGACAGTGGAGATCTTCTCTGAGTCACATCACCCAAGTGGCTGTGCAGATGCTCTAGGTATATACAAACGGATCTGTTCCACTTGACAATATGACAGTGTACTGATTTCTGAATCCAAACCGGTAAATAACTTAGACCTGTCGCACTGGCTCCTTTGGATTTGTACAAAATATGTCCACATCAGCCACTAGAATTCCAAAATCTCTGTTTACCAAATAATGTCGGCCTAATTATATTCATCCATACAGGAACAGCTACTCTGTCTGCATGTAACAACGCATGTAACTCGTCTCGCCCAGAAGATGGCGCTATTGTCAAAGAATAGTGGGCGCCGCTGCATTACAACTCAAACATGACTGTCATAGCTTGTTCGGACGGGAGGTGGCACACCATCACCAGTCGAGGGGTTGTCTCCTCTGTGAATCCAAACAGGACTGAGCGTCGTCGTGGCCTTGTTGTAAGTGAACATTAAAACAATCCATTGTAGCTAGCTCTATTGAAACACACCTGTCACTCCCAGAGCTCTTGAAGTCCATCCGGATTTGACGAGGAACCCCATGGTGAATGTAATAAAAACAAGAATGTCCAAGGGGATCTAGCAAAGCCTTCTCTCTGTGCATGAATGGCAAATTACACAAACAGCTGTCCGATACACAATTTATATTATTTAATTGTTATTTGTCTGAAAAGAAAGAGTGAATAGCCTACTTTTACCGAGTTATCTGCTCAACAAAAAAAATTAGTGGCAAGAGTTAAATGTAGCATGATAAGTAACTTTCACTGTGAATCATTTGTGGTCATGTTTGCCCAGTGCAAGATGCATCGGGCATTCATATTCGTAACCAAGAAATGCATGTTGTTTCGCTGAGCGAACGTAGGCTAAATTGGAGATGGTGCGCTATCTTGAAGTGAGCTATGATTTCGCTTAGACTTATGGTACGTCATTCTTGAATTAGCCTATATCTATAGGCTATTTCCCACAATCTATTTGATGAAGGTAGGCCAAAGCTAGGCCTAGGCTACTTTGTAAAGGTTTGCCTAAGCCACTTAGCTATACCATGACACAGTTTTCAGCTAACATTAACAATTTGGAGCGCGCTAACAGGAACACATATTGTGTTCGTGATCTATGTACACTGAAAGCTATGTGAGACCAAGATATGTTGCATAGGCCTACTTGCATTTTTTGTTCTGTGCATTATACATTTGAAACATTTGTAATCACTTACCAATACAAATCTTTCAGTAACCGCTATTTGCCTTGCATAAAAGGGTCCAATCCGCAGGCGTAAAAGTCATGACTTTAAGCATGCTCAAACCTGTTCCAGAAACACCATGCAGCTATTGACCACTTTTTGAGGTATGTTTTATCTATCTATCTATCTATCTATCTATATACAGTACAGGCCAAAAGTTTGGTTACACCGTCTCATTTTAATGCGTTTTCTTTATTTTCATGACTATTTACATTGTAGATTCTCACTGAAGGCATCAAAACTATGAAAGAATGCAAAGTTATTTGGCCCACAGATGAATATTTGTCAAGTTATGGCTTGCTGAATATGGTATTAAATTAAAAGAAAATAGCAACATTGTGAAACTAGAATATAAGACATGTTTTCAGTTATTTCACACTTGTTTGTTAAGTACATAATTCCGCATTAATAGTTTTGATGAATCTACAATGTAAATAGTTATGAAAATAAAGGAAACGCATTGAATGAGAAGGTGTGTCCAAACTTTTGGCCTGTATATATATATATATATATATATATATATATATATATATATGTGTGTGTGTGTGTGTGTGTGTGTCTCTCTCTCTCTCTCTCTCTCTCTCTCTCTCTCTCTCTGTGTGTGTGTGTGTGTGTGTGTGTGTAACTGCATCCTCTACAAATTACACTGCCGTTCAGAAGTTTGGGGTCACTTAGAAATGTCCATTTCACTCCATTATAGACAGAATACCAGCTGACATCAATTGCATTGTTTTTAATCAGGGCAGCAGTTTTCAGATAACATTATGTGCTTACATAATTGCTAAAGAGTTCTCCCATGTTTTCTCAGTTAGCCTTTAGCCTTTTAAAATGATATCAGATTAGTAAACAGAATGTGCCTTTGGAACTTTGGATGAATGGTTGCTGATAATGGGCAGTGTAGATATTGCATTAAAGATCAGCCATTTCTTTCTACAACAGTTATTAATGATGAAAACAAGAGCATTTCTAAGTGACTCCAAACTTTTGAACGGTAGTGTAACTTTGATAGACTATAGTCATGTGAAGGACCAACAGACCTATTGTTCACCCTAGTCGTCCAGGTACTATGCATTTCTGTGGTTTGGGTCAGAACACCCAGGCATAAATGTAAGAAAACCCTTTACAGCATGATATTGTTACGGCCAAAAGATGATGGTGTTTGAAAGATTTAGGCATTCTTTCACCAAAGTAACTCGCTATAGCACATATATGTTTAGACCTAACCAAAATAGCCAAATGCTTCTTTAACCTCTTGATTCAATCCCCTTTTCAATGTGTTGCCTAAAACAGTAAAACTACACCCAAATAAAGTTTTACGCACGAATGTTTCTCGCGGGGCAAAAATAGAAAAATAAATAGCTTTTGGTAGACTAAGCCGACAGGGGCAGGGTATTATTCAAGTTCTCAGAAAATGAGAACCCCTTGTGACAAAACTATTTGGTTTTGATTGTCCTGTGATTTCGATTTTACGACAAACAAGTTGTTAACACGTTAGGCTTACTCATGCTCATTCCTTAAAATTAAAACAGTACATTTCAGTGAGGTTGATGTTAAGACAAAAATTGGGTGCAAAAAATTAAACTGTTGGCCGGAAGTGACAATGCTGTAGCTTTCGATTAATTTGGGCTAATCGTTTTGTACAATATCTTGTTCCAAGCTTTCAAAACATCTAGGCTTACATAAATGCGTCTGACAATTTGCTTAATAAAACGACAGAAAACAGTTTGGTGAGCCTTCAATTATCTACTCTCTAAACACGAGGCTATTGAACACTGTTTTCCATGCATTCGACCCTGACAGAAATAAAACCTAACACACTCACAAGGGATGTTGGCGTAGGCTATTGATTTAAGTAGCCCCAGAGTTCTAGAGTTGCGCAGTTGGTCATGAAATATTTATCCCCAGAAACTATATAATACTATCTCTGAGCGCCGAGAAAGCAAATATTATACAGGGAGGGTGGATTTCGTGTTATTACTACAAACACACTTTATCAAATGTGCATTAAGGGGCCCACTGAAGAACAGTTGAGAGCTATTTCTTTTCCCGTCCGCTATTAAGCGAAGGCGCACTGTCCGTCGGACTCGGTGTTTACTCTGTTAGATCTGGCGAAGGAAAGTAAACACTTCAGCCTTGGCAAGCAAGAGGCTGGTGGGATTATGTTTCCATGGTATCGAACTTCCATTCAGGGCTTGCAATCTTATTTTAAATATACAGTGAACTCCTCTTTTGTTATCTTCTCAGCCGCCTGACCATGAGCACATGCATGGGCTACATAGTGGTGCTGCGTGGCAATGAGGCGCTGCGCTTCACCACTTAAAGTCATTCACTCATCAGAGTTAAATAAACGATAGGCTCAAAAGCTATAGCATTAAACTGTTACAATAAGCAACCAATGACAGTTTATGGACAACCATTGAAGAAAATAAATCGAACTAATGGCGAAGAGACATTATAGTATTTGTCAGGTAGCTATTTCAAATAGGCTGCAGCCTTGGCTACGTCTGGAAGACGCAATATGGCTTGATAATCGTTATTTTTTTTAGCTATATGGATAGCTAATAGTGCGACTGTTTGCCAGTATAGGGCACCTTGGCCAACGCATTATGTAAATTCTCTCATATGGAATTTCTCATAATTCTCTCGAAGGTAGCGATGCAATATTGGGACGGTTTCCTTTCATAAGGTGTGTTCACAAGGGTGTTAAAGGACAGTGTGAAGAAAATGTCATATGCCCTTAAAGATTGCAGGTGAAAAGAAATGGAAAAGAAACTGGCATGGAGTGCCAAATGGCATTAGTTTTATTTGAGGCAATACATTTTAGGCTATTTTACAATATTTCAACAAACATAAAATAAATTCAATGTTAAGATATGTCTTAGTGTTTTGCAGATTAATGTTGTGTCGGTTGACATACCAGCAATTAGATCGCACAACAATGTTAGTCATATTTTTTTTGTTGTTTAAAAAAGGTATCATGAACAGACAATTCATTGCACGATAACCACATTGAACCTCTCCATTTATAACCATCTATAAGGATTGTAGCAAACATAAAAATGTGATTCTGGAAAATATCGTTTATTTTTTTCGATAGGCCCACATTCTCCATCCGACCTATGCTCTGTTATTGAAAAGACACATTAGAGAGTCCTTGTTTGATCCAACACATTAGTTTGCGACTCACATCAAAAGTCAAGCCGCAAATTATGCCGACTTGGACATAGCAGATATCAATTACAGATTGAAACATGTCTAGATACGTCTTTGCTTTCACATATATCTTTAGGGAACCATAACGGATACACAGAAATTACAATATTTACAGTAAGTGTTTAAGATTGTGGGTGCTTGCTGAACACTCTTATATACATAACAATTATGTCCTCTGATTCACTCCCATATGCTGTCTGTGATAGCGTATTCACTGTTTGTCCGGGGTGTTGTTAACCAGTGGGCCGTAGAGTCCGTTAGTGTACCCCTGGTCTTTGTGCAAAATTGTCCTGTCCCTTATGAGATCGCTGAACGCATAGTCCATTGGCGGTCTGAATCCAAGCGTTGGCATCAGCCCAGTTGTAGAGTACGGGGTCATGAAGGCCAGGCCTCGGCTGTGGGCTGAGTACGCCAGGCGAAGGGGGTTCAGGCCCAGGTGAGTGCCCAGGGAGTAGGTGCTGGGATCGGCACCGAAGTGAGACGTGTTTGGCTGCAGAGGTGAGAAGGCAGAGCGGTTGCTGAGCGTCATGGCTCCTGGTAGCATGGGCCTTGGCGTGGATGACATAGGCGGTTGTGTGCTCTGCAGAAGCCTCTCCGCATTCCATGTCTCTTCGGGGGCTTTAGGCTGACCACTGTTGTTCAAGATTTGTTCGATGGCCTGCACCACGTCTTTACCGCAGCCTTGCAGGACCAGCTCCAGGACACTGCGCTTGTGACTGGGGAATATTCTGGTGAGAATATCGATGGCGTTCATTTGCCTGGAGGCTGCGGAAGTGGAGGACGGGTCTTGGTCGTCTTTGTCGGTTTCCGAGCCGGAGTCAGTGCCCAGTGGACTGATGGATCCAGGGGTTTCCTCGCCGTCTTTAAGTGGCTTGGACACGGGAGAGCTAACGAACGACTCTCCGTCTCCATTCTCGGAACCAGAACCGTGGCGCACGTCTGGTGAGGAGATGCCAGGCACTGACTCTGAATCTGTGGAAACGGATTTTCCCATGGTTTGCTGTGAAGACATTGGCCCCGAAATATGGCTCTTCGGAAAGTGTTCAAACTTTTGGATGTTTGAGTCTATAAAATAAAACAAGAAAAACATTTTCTTTAATGAATAACTAAACAAACACAATCATAACATTGACATTGTAGTTTAATTTGCCCATGTAACGCCCGTTCAAGCCCATGGCCTCTCCTTTTATTAATATTGGGCATTGTCGACTAAATTCATCACTTATAGGACATTAACTGGCACCATGTCAACAAATTACTAGACGTTCCTGAGTATATAAATAAATCGTAATGGGGAGCTTATTAGAGAGTCAACAGTTAATACCATCATAAAACTGTCATTCTGCAAATCATGTTCTATAACAGCAACTCAGCCGCTTACCTTGGCTGCTCTCGTTGTTGATAGAGCCGAACACCTCGTAGTTCTGCCGTGGAGGAATGATACCATTGGCGGCAGCCAGGGCCAGGCCTTCGGCTGTGCCGTAAAGAAGCTGCAATTCTCTGGCCTCGTTCTCCTCCTGCGCTTGTTGTCTACGGAGCGCAACCTGGGCTGCCATGACGCGCTGCCTCTCCGCAATCAGAGTGCACTTGGCGCACATGCAGTCCTTCCAGCGACAGTAGCGCTTGTGGCCCTTCAGCGCGGACACCACGCCGTGATTCCGACACCTGGCGCACTTGGGCGTGCGGGGATACTTCTCCGTGGCGCGCAGCAAGATCGACGGTGCTCGAAGCAGGTTACTGGCCATGGAGACCGGAATAGAAGCAGCAGCGGCGGCCGCGGCAGCACCGGGGTGAACCTGAGATCCTGCCTGGGCCGATTGAATATCTGCTCTAAGATCCATTCTCTCCCCTCAGAGAATATTCAATCGATAAGTCTGAGACTTTCCTGTCTACACGTTAACTTTTGTGCGTAACACGGAAGAGAATCTCAAAAGAGCATTTGTCACCATCAAGAATTTACTGCGTCAAAGCAGCACAGTAGAAAATCGATCAAATAAGGTGACGAACGTATCGCACTAGTTGAATAGTGCTCTTCACCATTCCCCCAGACCCTCCAAGCAGTCTTTCGGAGATTCGTTCAGTGACAATTATTTGAAAGTCTCTTCTGATTTTAACACGACGCACTGACCAAAATCACACAAACTAATCTTGGAGAAGAGCCCAGCCGCAAACATTTAAAAGAAGCCTGTATGAGGCTGTCCCAGCGAAAGTTCTGTTCTAGCTGTTCAATTCGAAACTCCAAAGTGTTCGCCTTTAGTAATGCGCCAGGAGTAGACGAGCTTGCAACTCGCAGTGGCGTGACACACTAACTTACTCAAGAGATTGCCACTGGATACAGATCCCCACTCTCTCTCTCTCTCTCTCTCTCTATTGTTGCGCCTACGTATTCATTAGACAAATTTGACAACAATGTGGTGCCCGTCATTGGCCAAAGAGGGAAGGTGCAATCTGATTGGCTTGTCCTTTTTTCAACTGTGTCCACCTGAGTTCTTTCTAAAAAAAAAACAATTGTTTAGAATCTGAGAAGATCCTGCAGAGGTACAACATATTGCTCAAAACATCGAACCAAACTAAAAATATTGTTTGTTTCTAGATTCATTGTCGGTAATAAACTTTTGTTTTGAGAATATCAACAATTTAGTTTGCCTACGTTTTTGGCTCGGCGTTCCATAGAGTTTGACATGTTGTGTATTGTACGAAAAACAAGGCTAGATGATAAAAGAAAACAAAAAGCGTTGTGCATTTCTTTAAGTTATTTTTAGGGGACTATGTCCAGGTGGCTGTGGCATGCCGTGAGCTCCGTAACTTGGCAAGGTAAGTGGCTTAAAACAGCAGGTTAACCTTTGGATCATATTCGATTTTTATCTGACCAATATTAGACGCGCGAAAGGAAATGATTTTGGAGACAATACACGTGAATAACATAGCTTGATAACATATAATTAAGTGAATTATATCGAAACTGTACCGTACACTATCCAGGAATTCTCTTTGAATTTGTCTCTTTGTTATGGTGACAAACCTGTAATTCATATCAAAATTCAATATAGCAATTTCTCCCATACTGTTGAAGGAAAAAAAGAAACATGCGAAAAAAAGTGAAAGGTTTAAGAACTGTAAGTTATACATGTGTGTGCTGAATACTTTTGTAAACTATATCGATTTTTAGCCAATAGTTTGTCACCTAAAGGATGCGTTAAATCCTATGTAGAAGTGCCGAAGAATTTGTTTTGTCGTCACAGTTCCTTAAATGTAATTATTAAAAGTCGAACTCTTGACCTTAAGCATGTAAAATAAAGACTGATCAGTGATCACATCTTAAATAGAAAGCCTCCATTATATAGATGGACAGAAATAACTATATTTCAAATGGAAAATAATTATTCTTATTCTTAAGATTAGCTTTATAAATAAGGGAAGTAGCATAGCAGACTATAATATTTTATATTTATTATATCATTGCATTATTATTAGGTCTATTATTATTATTATTACTACTACTATAACTACAACTATTAGTATTACTATTTCTTCAGAAAAATCCCTGCTGTGATATCTTTGATGTTTCAGAAGTGCACTTTTGAAAAGAGATTTATCTTAATTTATCTGGTGTTTTTCGCCTTGTAAGTCTTTATCAACTCGTTCTATCGAAATGGAGACGTTTTGCTTCGTGGCCGTTATCGTAGAGTTGTTTTTTTATTATTGTAATAATCCTACTAAATAATGCATTTCTCCCAAAATCATAAATGTGTAAAAAAATGCATAATAACATATAGCCTAGATAAACAATATTTATGTAGACATGTTCTATAGCTGCAACATTATTTAAGGACAATTACTGAGTGGTAAAAAAGATAGGCCTATAGGTCTACATAAAAATAGATATAAATAAAAACAACGGAAAAAACAAAGTAGGTAATTCTGTATGAACAGCCTACAGAATAATGAGACATTAGCATTTTGGAAACTAGGGACGGTGTTGTTTTTAAGTTTCCATGATAGGCCTAGGCTACACTACTTTTTATTGTTCCTGATAAAACAGTTTTGGAGGTATGTGAGAAAACTACTCTGCTTTTATAGTGATTTGGGGAACTGGCTGGAATGTGGCCATAGTAATTAACGAACGTCTGACAGTTTAAAGTTGTAGGCCTATGGGCTGTGCATTATTTTACACACTACGAACATGCAGCCAGAGGCTCAACTGACACCAGAGCGTCGTCCCTTCCTCTCCATATTTCCCTGGCGTTTTCCAGGAGCTGGACGCGGACACTCCTGTCGGCCTCCTCCTCCGTCGTGCCTTTGAATCTTCACATCCTCCTGTCGCTAGCATCCCATTGTTTACACACTGAATCACTGTAAGCAAATGCCATCTGTTTCTCCCGCTGCTTTCACCCGCGCCTTTAATTATCTAACCAACAGACTAATAGAGATGATATTAAACTAAATCTTTTTGACATTCAGAGTAATTATCTCGGTTGCGATCTCACTTGAATGAAAATCGCCCCAACTGAAGGTTTAATGCAGGACTCATTATGAAACGGCACGTAGGTGTGGATGTTTAAGCTGCATGGTCTGGTGATAACATGCCAAACTAGACGAGATTGATTTCAACTTTGGCAGGCACTTGGCTGCTGTAACTTTAGCTTGTTTTGGGGCGTCTTTTTTTCTTTTTCCCATTCTTGACCGGTTGTCTTAATTAGAACATTAATCAACTATCGTGATAAGCACATGGGCGCATAGGCTGTGTATTTTCAAATAGTGAATCCTAAGGCCTATAGGCCTACTTTAGGTTTCATCAGTTGGAATAGCCTACCAACAAAGGTGTATTCATAAAGTTAGAATGTTGAAGCGTCAATATTTCAAAACTAGTTTCCTTTCAATGGATAGCTCTCCAGTTTCCAATTAAATGTCCCTGGGCAATTAAAAGTGACTGTGGGCATTTAATGAATTCAGCATCTTTGAACAGTTCAGCCGACCTGAACATAATGAAAACCATGCCAGGCTCCCATTCTAAAAGAAACGCTACAGACGACTGGGTTTGTACACCTTTGTGAATCCTTACAAAAGCGATGCTTGACCCAACATATGTAGCAGCATGTTGCTGGTCCTCCAGCACCCCGGTGAGGTATTCTGGCGACCTCTCTCTGGCTGCTGCTGCCCCGGCCGGTCATTGCTGGACCCGGGCTCACTCCCAGGGGGCTCCCGCTGAAATGGTTGACTGTGTAAAAGCGCGCTGCGGGCAGCAGCGGTAGGAGCAGGGCCGGGCAGCCGTTGCTGCCCGTTGGGGGAAAACAGTGCGTATTTATACGCTTCATCTCTTCACCAAGTACTCATTAGGTTGTTAACCTCTTGCGCACATGAAAAGATCCCGCGCAGCGAAGGAGACTTCAGTGAATGGAGACATCCCCTCAAGGCAGGGAACAAAGCCTTAGAATAACTGCACAAAATAAGCCCGTATCACCAAGACGAGGGTTTACAAGTTCATAGTGTTAAACCGTAGTTATTTCATAATAGGAAACTGATGTCTGCTTTCCATAGATTCCAATTCAGTAGAATGAGTAGAACAGTCAATAATAATAAAACATTATTATACATTATAATACTATGGGCCTAGGCTACGTGTCGTGCAACTAAAAGAAACAAACACATAAGTCCCATTGAGGATCCCTAACTATTCGCCTACACATCGAAATACCAAAATTGATCTAGAAATGGTCACACCTCAAAGAAACTGAGATGATGTTCAGGATGGAGACAACAATCAATCAGTTCAGTTTTTTATGGTTAGCCTACTATGGATAGCCGTGTCGGACGGACCACTCCCATCGCATAGAATGAATGTGTGTGTGTGTGTGTGTGTGTGTGTGTGTGTAGTGTATTTTCAGGTACCAGCCAATTAAAATGCACGCTCGATCCCTCCACATCTGCCTCCCTTTGCAAACGAGAGCGAGAGAAAGGAGGGAACCCAGTGAAAGAGCGTTCATTGGGATCACAGATGGACTAGAGGGTTTTTGCAAGAAATTTGAGAAACACCATTGTCCCCAATCCAAACTCAATGTGTTCCTTCACAATGGCCCCGGCTTTGAGCCCCGCCGCCTCAATTGGCCTTGTTTTTTAAACTTGAAGTGTTCGGTACAAAGACCGGCCTCCTAAATGTCACAACCGCTTCGATTCCGAGCGTGCAGCTCTGCAGCAATACGGTGTTCCGCAAAGGGAAAAGAACACAATTATGAAGCAATTATTACTCTGCTTCAGTTCGCACGCCAGTGCTTCCATTCAAGCGCCTTTAGCCCCATTTAAGGCTTTATCCTTCACTACCATAATCCGAACACCGCTGGAGTTTTTTTTTACTTTCCCCACACTTTTTATATATAAATTAGAGCTTGAGGGGACGGTGTGAGATGAATAAAATAAATTGTGGTTTTATTTGAGTGATCTGTTCCCTTTTTAAAATTATTTCAACTCTTGATTTGACATCCTGGGTTGCATTGTGCACATTAAACAAACAGAACTGCTGCAGGCAAATAATACCGAGTAAAAAAAAAAAAGTGTAATAATAATAATAATAATAATAATAATAATAATATATATATATATATATAATTATTATTATTATTATTATTATTATTATTATTATTATGATAATACTTCTATAGAATGTATGATTTATTGTGAAAACCTTTGCAGCCTCTGATAGCATATTAAAGACATTATTATTATTATTATTATTATTATTATTATTATTATACCTTCATCAATATAATATTTTAAGCCTTTATAGCTAATTTTAAACTATTCTATCAATTTAATTCTAAATTTAAAGAAAAGAGGAAATGGGGCAGGAATGCGAGGGGGTAGCCTACTCCTCCAAATCAACTCTACTTATCTTATTGTGCATTCATCATTTGGGACTGGCAGTCCTTGTCGCTTATAATTTTATTCAAATTGTATTTTATTTTATTTAACACTAGGCTACAATTACCCTAAAACAACAGTAGGCCATTGCCTTGTGTACAGGGATATCAAACTATTATGCTATGAAGATGTAGCCTGTTCATAACCTTAAGAAATTATATTTTAAAAACATTATCGATAGCCTTCTCAGCTATTATTTCATTTGTAATAGAGTAAGTGTAATTAAAAGTAAATGCCACAAACTGTAGCCTACCTGTATCTAAGTGGAAACATCCAAGGAAATTATTATAATTTTCGGTTTTGAATTTTACATTACGAATATGATTAATGTGAGTGAAAATAGGCTTGTCATAAAGTTGGCTAACCACACTTTTGCAAGTGTAGGCTAATCTACACAACCTAATGATGGTAGAGCAGGCTAATAACCATTATGTGTAGTATGGCCATTTAGATATTATTAGTGCAGGAAGATAGGCTACATAATATTTGAATGGAAGTTTGTACCCATTGTCTTCATTTCAAATACTCTCATTAATATCAGCAAACAGCACCATTTGTAATCACATATACATATACATACATACACATATACATATATTTATAGTTAAGATGCATGCCGAGTGAATCAAGTCCGGCATGTGTTAATGAGTGAAGCCTACTGCACTGAATGTTGACATGCCAAACAACGGCCAATGACTTGAAAGGACGGGTTAATCACGGGAGTCTGGGCAACCGCGCACTTTAAACCTCACCAGCAAAGTATCCTCCGGCGCCGTCCCGATCACACATTTAGCATTTGAGCTTTAAAATCTTTCCCCTCTTCTCTCCCCTAAATAAAAGTTTTCTTTTTAAACCCACGTCTCTGCCCCCCCTCCACCCCGCCCCCCATTCACACACATCTCCAACAAGCATCCCAGGAAGAAACGAGCCCCCTTTTGTGCCCGACTGTTTAAGCCGCATAGATTCTGTTTCTTTGGCCGTCTTTGAGTGGTGAGGATTGCTGAGAAAGTAAACTTTGAGTGACCCTCCAGGTTAGTTTGGTCTGGGATTCTAGCATCGCTGAGCGAGCGCATTTAAAAAGGCCCCAATGCAGTGGGATCCGAACCACTATCAAAGGCCAAATCACTAGCGTCAGGAATGTTGTTCTCTCACCAGGGGCTGACATTCTTGACCCTCGGAGAGCTGGTTAAACATTATTGAACGTTTCCTTATTGTTGCTGAAGGATCAAGTCACCACCTGATGTTGGATGCAGAGCCTCTGTGTCAGATGAAGACAGAATATCTCCATTGTCACGGCGACGCAGGCCCCACGGCCACGCCAAGGAATTTAAGGAAGCGCTTCTTAGCTGGAGCATGGCAGTTTTGAGTGACGGACTGCGCTGGCTGCTGATTGAGATGTCTGCTGCTTGACCACTGACCACCGCACCGTAAATCCGACTTAAATGATCCGAGTGAAAGGAAGGGTCAGCGAAAATAGCATTAACAATGTTGGCAAATTAATGTTCTCAGTATCACCAGGCCTAGTTTTGTTTCAGTCTATAATTTAGTTCAAGAAAGACAATTCTTGCGTGTGAGACGTTTACACCACTAGCCTACAACTAGCCTAGGCCACTTCACATTTAAAATAGGCATTTATTTCAACAGCACAAATAATAAATACAAAGCTAGTAGCCTAGTGAGTCAGCATTAACATTCGGAAAATTCAATTTTAAATAGGCTAAACAATGCAATTGGTAAACACATTATCACTTGACTTAAAGTGGCAGACACGGTTGTAATTTCAAACAAATACTGCTCGGTGTTGAATGTACATAAATTATTATAATTTATTTCAGTGTTCTCTTTGCAACTAAAGTCTTTCAGTGGGAATTCAGTTAGGGTATAAAGAAGAACCAAAGTAACTTGTTCAGGTCGGCATAAGAGCAGAAACCGTTATCAGACAGAAAGATAAATATTTCTGCTGCTTGTTGCTTTCCATCTATCCGTTTTCGACTGTATGTTATAGCTTGCTGTAATCGATTTCCATGCCGGCCATTCCCACAAACTGCAGACTTGGCCTCTTTAAGCACACGCCAATCTGCCAACAGCTGCAAGCCTAAAGTCGACGGATGAGCAGGAGACAGGCTGGATCAAGTAGAAAGCCCTGCCATTACGTCTAATGGGCATTTCCGACACGTTCATCACTAAGATGCCGCTGTGCATTAGTCAAGCCATACAGTGGCTGAAACTGTAATATTGCGCATTGCAGGGATAGTTGAGCAAACGCCGTTCCCCGAGGACAGAATTAGCCGTATGCGTTTCACATGGGCGAGCATAAGGGCGACCCGTTCAGCTGCGAAAGATGCGCCTCACCTTTCCCTGGCCGTCGCAAAGCGCAGACTGTTTACCGTTTAAAATATGTTGTTTTAGAGCATAAGGCCTAAGCTTAGTTACTGAACTCTTGATGTGAGGCATGTTTTTAAAAAATAAGATGTGGATTTGTTCACGAACCAAATTAAGCTTAGGCCTAGATTGAAGGTACCACAAGTAAATTAAAATAATAATAAACGTTCTGTTTTTAGTTTATAAAAGCTTGATTGCAAGTTTTTAGTGAGTGTTCACTGTGTCATTCTGTAGACTACTGATGTGGTTTGACACACCTGCAGTAAAAAACAAAACAAAAACAGGGCAGAATTGATTTACTTATACTGACAAACACCTTTAAATAGAGCTCAAAACAAACAAAAAACCCTCTTGTCTGAGTTGGAGGACTGGCAGTCTGCTGATCCATGAGGCGTGTCAGGGGTGAACAGTAACAGCAGTGCATACTTGAGAGATAACCATGTGGAAGTCCAACTCAGTGAACACATCAAAACTGAGCAGCTTGCGTGAGAATCAGGAGAGCTGCAGAAGCTGCTGCACATCGCACAGTCTTGCCTGCAGGTTGGCTAAGTGTCTGAGTGTGTTTTACTGCAGAACACAGAGCACACAGTGAACACAGTGAGGTGAAGCACACACTAAACCGGAGCAGTAAGCTGCCTTGCTACAGCGGCGCTCGGGGAGCAGTGAGGGGTTAGGTGCCTTGCTCAAGGGCACTTCTGCCGTTCCTACTGGATGGGGATCGAACCGCCAACCCTTCGGTTCAAAGCCCGAAGCCGTAGTCGATGGCCACGACTGCCCCATAATGGATGTTACACTAACAATGAACATACACCTACGACCCCCCTCCACCCCGCCCGCCACCAACCTCATCCTTGAATCACATCTTCCCAAACCATGTTTTCAAACAAACAGCCCTGCAGATGGAGCAGAGAGCCTTTAATCTCAATGCTGAACTGGGAAAATTAGCCTTTGATGCAGTTAGCCACATTAGCCATGTCTGGAGAACAGAGCTGCAAAACAAGAACAATGAATCAAATTCCTCAAGCCATTCGCTGTCTTCTCCTGTGGACACAAACAGGACACTGTCCTCCACTGGCTTTGGGGGCTTAAACCCTGGTATAACTTCAGACCCAGGAAGCGTTAGCTTCATCACCAGGAAGATGCAGTGCCCACAGTTGGATGTAAAATTCATATACTTACAGTTGTCTAATGAGATCCTCTTCAGTCCTGTTTCTTAACATAAGAATAAATGATCATTTTGTTGCTCTATTAGACTGATAAAAAAGGAAGAGTTTTTTTTCTTCCCCCAAATGCATTGCAGCTTAGGCATTCTTTGACATTCAATTACCATAATCAAACCATATTACTTGAGGCCAAGTGATTCTGTAGGGATGACTGGAACCCCAGGAGTTGGTTTTGCAGAGAAACTATGGGTTAGAGGGGTGTCCATGTCTTCATCCAAAATAACAACCCAACTCTCTATTAGAACCAACCTTTAGCATCATATTGGAAATAGAGTGTGGATCCAGATGGGTGCATGTTCATATATATTTTTATATAATGTATATCAAACTAAAACTAATACAGCAAACTTAAAAAGGAACAGGGTGGAAAATCAAGAAGAGACCATGGGAAGAAGATGGTGATGATGATGATGAAGAAGAAGAGTAGGGGACAAAGGGTTCAATGAAACCGGAGAGTGTGTCCAGCGTTCTCCTGGTAAAACATCTCGGTTCCGAGAACCGATTTTGTTTTGAAAAAAATAAAATAAAAAATGAGGAGTCCGTGAAGCAGCCTTTAGTGGGAAGTACTTGTACAGAATGCTGATCTACCAACTCTGCACCGTGGTTTTAGTTATTGTTTGTATGTTTTTCTTTTTTATTATTATCATTTTTTTTTTACATTTCAAAAATGTGGGCTGACAAAAGAAGAAAAAGAAAACACGGCAAAAATCGTGTACGGTGAGTGGTGTGTGTGTGTGTGTGTGTGTGTGTGTGTGTGTGTTTTATGTTTTGTCTTCACTGTGTGCTTGTGAGGAGCTCCTGCGTGCCAACTTGTACACTCCGCATTCATGTACAATCCACAGGGGCGTGTGTATGTGTCTGAGTGAGAGTGTGTGTGTGCGTATATCTGTGTATCTGTGTCCGTCCATGTTTTAAAAGTGTGTTTGTGTGTGTGTGTGTGTGTGTGTGTGAGAGAGTCTGAGGGTGGTCTCTGGACACGGTGGGACCATGCTTGGGTTGTCCTCCTCTCCAGCGGGGGGCAGTGCTACTCCCGCGCCTCCAGGAAGAGCGTCTCCTGGGGAAAGAGCTTGGCCTCCAGCAGGGTCGACGCTGGGTCCAGCTGCGTGATCTGCAGCGAAGAGGAGTGGGAGGACGAGGAAAAGGAAGAGACAAGACAGAGGATGAGGACAGGGCTCAGGACACACCAAAGAGTCAAACAGCTCACACACACTGTATTTTACTGAGGGTTTAGTTTAGCACATCTCCAGAGAATAACACCAAGATCTTACATAGGTTGAGGTCTCCACAGACCACCAGGCAATCATTTAAATTAAAATGCATTTTTTATATGGGATGAGTGTTTTCAAAACTCAGATGTATATATTTATACATATTGTAATCCTAAGCTTTCTATGCCTAGGCTGGGTGTATTGACAGAGCAGTATTGACATTTCATAAGGTAATTTCATAGTTTTAAGAGGAGCCTCCTTAAGAGGAGCTGGTATAACCTTAGTTCACTGAGAACCTATTGGCTGAGTGAGAAACCTGTCAGATGACTATAGATATCTCTGTTCCTCTCCATAATAGGAAATACACGGTCAGATATGCTGCATGTCATATATAAACAACAACAGGTTTTTAACAGTAAAAGTGGTTAAGAAGTTTAGTGGCATAAAAAAATGTGTTTTTGAGATGGTTGTAAAAGCCTGTGTCAAACATAATGAATGAACAGAAAGAATATACAGGAACCATTTAGATCACATTGTGTAAACAGCTGATCCAACATCAATCAGATGTTTAAAAATCCGACAGAGAAGAAGAATGTGCACGTAAACGTGGTTGGCGTCATCTGAAACGGACCTAACCCTTTTTTTTTCTAACTTTCACAACAGATGTACAACGTAGAATCCGCTTCCCCTTTTCATTTGAACTTGCCCTAGATATGAAAAGAGCATGTAAAGAAGTGCATAGGCTGCATCTACTTAAAGTAAACTTACATACAGTTCTAAAACACTAACCCTGCACCTGAATGTACATCTATCTCTGGAAATCCACAAAGTTTAATGGAAGGGTTTGATCCAAAACTACTATGAGGCCATGTCAGTGACACCAAACAGTGTCTTATCAGGACATTGCTAATGGAAAAACAGCAAGTCAAGACCAGAACAGCAAGCTGTAACATCCGATAACGTGGTCCACGCCAAATCCCAGCATGCTGCAGACGGAGTGACCGCACATGTTGGGGGCAGACTGGTCATGAGCTCTGCTGGTCTGACATCATGCAGGTCGAGAGCTGGAGGGAAGGGAGGGCTGAAATCTGAGAGGCCCTCTTTCCAGCCTTCTCCCTCAATGCAACAGTGTGTGTGTGTGTGTGTGTGGTGTTCTTCTGCTGCTTCTAACTGTTATAAGGACCTAGCCAAAGAGGAGAGGACTTGCACTGAGTTGACACTGGACACAGTGACCTCTGCCTCGATAACGCTAGCCAGAATGCTCATCATGTTTCATGATGGTATCGCTTCCTCACAGGAGGGAAAGCTAGCAGTCTCAGTGTAGCCCCGTCTCCAATCACTCCCTCTTGCAAACAGACTCCAATTCTGCATGACGCACCATCAACACCTGACAAATTCAAGCCTGCTGGAACAATACAGGACCCGAACAGGTGGCAGCGAGAGCAATCCACATAAGAGACTTCTTAGCTTCTTAACTTAGCGATTCAGTCAGGATCGCGATTCAGCCGGTCTCCCGTAACTCCCCGACTGGAGGCTGCGGCGAGGGACCTAATGATTGGAGGGGCTCCTGTTACATAGGCCTGAGCTCTCGACCACACCTGGGCCCAGGTTTTATTCTCCCTCACACAGAGGTGAGAGGAGGCCACTAGGGATTGGGGACGTGTGGAGCCGACGCTCAAAATGGCAGCCTCTGATTAACGGGCCTATTATGAGCACGAGGCGCAGTAATTAACAGCTCCCCGACTCTGAAAGCTGTCCGCTTAGGTCACAGTTTGACGACCGGCTCAGTGTCATGACCTTGAAATAGGAGGCTGACATACTGTAGGTGTGTTGGGGTTGGGGTGGTGGTGGTGTTGGGAGGGGGGGTTGTCTTGTTAATTAGAGAGGTGCAGATGACCTTTCTTGCCGATTGCAGTGCCCTGAAACTTGAGCAGGAATAGAGCTAGAATGGCACACTGGCCAAGCATTTGACGACCTTTTACAAGCCAGTATGAACTCTTTGACCACTTAGGCGACTGCACACCGGTGCCAACATGAGTGCCGTGCACTCCGCTTTCGGTGTTCCATTACTCTATTGTTCTCACGACAACCCGCACCCCGGTGCTGAACCCTTCTGCTGCCGCCGTGTTGATAACAATTCAGTTCTACTTTGGTTTATCAAATGCTCGTCACTTGGAAGATTTCTGTGCTAGTGTGCAAGTGCAAGCTAGGGACAAGTGACATATTGTGATGCTTCTGTAATCACTTGTAGCAGCAACATGAGAGACAGTGAGCATCTCAGACCCATCGGAGCGTAAATAAAGGGACCAATCCAAAGCGTCCAGAAGTCGTTCGACCCTCGAAGCTGCTGGTTCGTCTTTAAACGTCTGAACACTGGCCTTAATTAAAACCAGAAACCCATCTCCACCCCTTCTCCAGATCTTCTTTGATCTAGCATTTCTTCTTAGCGCCATCGGGTAGAGGAGGCTGGAGGTGTTGACATAAAGCATGAGGCTTCAGGTTGGCGTCACTGGACTGGCAGGGGGTTGGGGTGGTGTGTGTGTGTGTGTGTGTGTGTGTGTGTGTGTGTGTGTGTGTGTGTGTGTGTGTGTGTGTGTGTGTGGGGGATGTGGACTCCCCAGGGACCAGGGGTGGCATTACACCAGTGGTGACTCCTCGGCTCTGTTGCCCCACACTCAACTAAAGCCCCAGCAGGAGGCAATTGACTTCCCAGCAAGACTCTGAGGATGGGGACGGGCACAAGAGGAGTGCAAGATGGTGCGCTAAAACATGATAGCGCCCTCAACACACACACACACACACACGTCTCTCTCAAAGGCTGTTCCGCCTTTTTCTCACCTTCAGAGAAGTGATGCACAAATGCCAGCCATGCGAATGAACCTGACAGCCTGTGGCAACACTACAACATCAGGTAAGGGCAAATTACATAGTGTGTGTGTGTGTGTGTGTGTGTCACCCCTTCCTAACTGAGGACTGGGGAGAGGAAAGGCGCCACACTGTCAGAGGGCCACCGCGCCTTTGGTGATTATTTACATTGTCATCCAATTAACAGACCATAAGCATGGCGGCATCTGTCAACAAACAAAGCTGTTGTTTGTACACCTCCTCTCCTCCCTCTCTCTCTATCTAGCCGTCTCTCTCGCTCCTGAGAACCTTCCAGCTTCTGTGCCATTACCTTCTGTTGTGGGCCTACCCAATTAAAATGGGACTAATCTATGCCATAGTGATGTCCTCAGTGTTTCAAACACTCACACACACACACAGGGGACCAGTTGACCAGTTCAAGGAAAGGAAAGACTATTTCCACAAAGTTAAAATGTAAAGGTCCACATTATACTTTATTTTCAACAAGTCAAAATAGGCCTATGGGTTGCACAAAACATGTACCTGAAGCTGTTCCATTCGCGCCAGTTTCAGTCAATTTCAGAATAGGCTGTTTCTGGGGCCTGTTGCATTAAATGCAAATGAGCTGTTGTTGACCATGCCCCACTCCGGAACTGATTCCATGTTTACGCCAACGGGCAGCATGGTCGTAACGTACGCCAGGGAATATGAGTGTGTCGGTGACAAGGAAACGGAAGATTCTCTACTAGAAAGCCAGTGATAAAATGCAATTTGTTATGCAAGAATACTAAAGAATGTGTGACAAACATTCTGTTTGAATTTCCGTAGTAAAGTATCCTAATAGTCAAGTTATTTGAGTTTAGCCTACTACACAAAATACTGTTGATACTCTGCTGGTTGGAAACGATAGGCTACGACCAAAATGGAGGATCTTCGACAGGAAGTTCCTAACCTAGTGGGTGGGAATGTTCAGATGGGGGTGGGTAGTCAGTGCCCTATATGGCTCTGGGTGTAGTAACATTCAAATTTCCCTTATTGTGACATCTCCATAAGGGAGATTTCTGACTAGCTCACAGAAGCGCAAAGTTTCTGACATCAACCTCTCTCAACTAACCCACAAAAACACAACGCATGGTTTTGTTTTGCACCTGCAGTGTTTGTAGAAGCATCAAAGACCCAAATTGAAGTACAAAAGCACAGAAAAAGTGAGTTTAGCATAACATGGCCCCTTTAAAATTTCACAGGTACATGATGTGGAAAACCAGAAGCAGAGCATTAGCTAGCTAGCGCTCTCTCTCTCTCTCTAGAGAATACCTGCGAAATCTCACCACTATTCTCACTGACCGCAATAATGGCCTGGTGAAATTAAAACGAGTGGATCCTTGTGCGATGCCTGTGCAGCGCGTTCTCAGAAGAACAAATAAAAAGTTCAGAGTGAAGATTTGAATTTGAATGTTGTGGTGGTGTGTCTTGCTCTCTGTGTAGTGTGTGTGTGTGTGTGTGTGTGTGTGAGGGTGTAAGAGAGAGAGAGGTGGAAATGAGTGTCTCGTTTTTGCATACATGCATTTATTGCACGTGTGTGTACGCATGTGTAGGAGTGTGAGAGGGTGTGAGTGTGTGCTCTGCTCAGTCCTAAGCTCTTGAAGAGGTTATTAGAGTAGCTGAGAGAGTAGAAGTGGCTGCATGAAACCACTCTGATGGCGTTCTTCACGTGCCCCTGAGACCATGACTGCAGGTAATCCCCCAGCTAACCCTCTGACACACTCATCCTCTGGCCTCACACAGAGACCAAATACACTCAAGAGCTGCAGAAGAGCTTAATAACCATGCCCCACACACACACACACACACAGGGGTGTGGGGGGATGTTACACAGTGAAAGAGTACTGCTGGGTTATATGCAGTTCTTTTAATTTTCACATTTTAACATTTAACATGTAACAAATGTAAAATGTTATCAGAGATGTAAGAGTCACACAATATTTAGGCCAGGTAGATCAGCTAAATTAGTGAATTTACCAATACATTGCTTTTACATCTCTGCATGGTATGTGTTTTTTTTATATTTAGTTCTTTGAGAGAGATTCCCTTCTCTCAGAATAAATTTGCTTCCTTTTTTCCCTCATTGTTTTCACTGTGAGATTATGATAAATCACGAAAAAAATCACCAAAAGAAGACTGATCAAAAGAGAAAAGAGAGAGAGAGAGAGAGAGAGAGAGAGAGAGAGAGAGAGAGAGAGAGAAAGAGAGAGAAAAGAGAGAGAGAGAGAGAGAAGAGAGAGAGAGAGAGAGAGAGAGAGAGAGAGAGAGAGAGAGAGAGAGAGAGAGAGAGAGAGAGAGAGAGAGAGAGAGAGAGAGAGAGAGAATGTGTGTGGTGTAATAAGCTCATGAGTACTCGCGTATCCACAACACTGCAGACTTGCTTTATCTGACTGCTCATCTGAGAGGGCTGATAGAGATTACTGCTCTCCATGACCACAGATCATGTTAAGTTGCAACACTCACTAAGCCGCCACACACTTGTGGAAGACACACTAATCTCATAAGAAGTGCTTTCTCTTTTCTTTCCAGTACTAAATAAATGAAATAAGATTGCATGATGGGCCAGTCCAAAGAGAATACATTTTTACGCAGAGATAAAAAATTAAGCTAAAATTCCCTTCCAGCTTTATGTTTGTTTATCCCATATCTCTGCACTGATTGGCAACTGAGCTAATGGTGTAAAATACTACACAGGGTATCTGCACATTTTCCAAGTGCAAATTTAAAGACTTTTAAGACCTTTTCAAGACATCTAAATGCAAAAATTAAGACTATACCACGGCAAAAAGATATATACGACAACTTAAAACTGTTTTATGCCATTTTTCTACTAATTTTAACCCCCACCCCATTTTGGATGTCTACAGAAGTTACCAAATATATTTTGGCGAAATAAAAATAATTGTGTGAATTACCTTCACAGCTATAAATGGCCAATTTTAGGGTCTGGGCTGCTTGCTTTTGAAGCTGGCTGTACATATTTGGCTGTGCTTACTGGCTGAGGCTGACTGTTCTTCACCTGTGTCTGTAGTAGCCTAGGCTACTTGCCAAAGACATGTGCACTGGACTGGATTCCCTTCAATATTTCTTTCAAAGTTAGACTAAGCTATTTAAATATTTTATAGGCCTACTTTATATAATTTACTATGTGCATCTATTGTCCCATATGCAGCACAGCAAAGTTAATCCACTACTTTACATTTTGCATGTATCTAAACCAACCAAAGCTTGACTGAAACATTGTAAAACCATTCACTTGTTTTAAATTAATTAAGAGACAGGTCCTCCTCGCATGATCCTGCTGAAAACTGCTGGTTTAATCTCAAAGCACGACGCTTTTATGAACGACGTTTTTTATGTAGCCAGTCGCCAACATTCAAAAAATATGTGGTTATATTTCACAACTTTTGCGAAGTAGGCCTACTGAGAAACGCTGGCAAGCAAGCTGCTGACAGATATTAGAGGTATTCTAACTTAGATATTTTCTTCCCTATAGGCTAGGCCAGCAACACACGCTGGAAAGATGCAAACAGATCAACTTAACATGTAGGGCCTACAGTATTTCCTCCTGATTGCGAAAAACGTTTGTTTTCTTTTTCTGTCAGTCCGTGGTTCCTTCATAAATTCGCGAGCAAATGATCAGACAGTGACAGAAGCACTGCGCATAATTTGACCAGCAGTCTTCGCGTCCATAGTTTGTAAAACGATGCAAGGTCCGAGCAAAAATTCTAGATGCCCAGTTTAACTCCAAAAGGAGGAAAAATGAGCGCCCGGACAGGGCTTTTAAAATCCGGCCTAAATTGAGCATTATAGCCAACCTACAGTATAGCTAACTGGCTTACCAACTCTCTCCCGCTCATTCCACCCATAGAGAGTAAAAGAACTTCTACCTCTCACGTAGGCTACCTGCACATCTCTCAGGCCTCGGCTACACCACGAAAACGTCAGGCATATTTGTACATACTGTATTATTACAGTTTTCACACCTTTCCACACCCGTGAAAAACATCTTCACTCTGCAACCACTACACACTTCCTCCCGTAGCCCATCCTTATAGTCACTTATACAATTGCATTTTAAATACACGAAACCGGATGGAGACATTTCACTTGCTCTCTTGCACTGGCAGCGGTCCCATCACGCCAAAATTTAATACCTCCCTTTCGAAAATTCAAGACATCCCAGACAATTTAAGACTTTTTTAGGCCTTAAAAACCGAAAATTGTATTTAAGACTTTTTAGGGATCCGCGGGTACCCTGACTACAGTATGGGTTGGGTTAATATTTTTATTTAAAAACAAACACCCACTTTGTTTTGGTGGAATTATGATTGAAGGCATGTTGGATCATCTCCACAGACTAATCAGGGAGAAGCTGACATCATGACTTAAATCAGATAGATTAACACTTCAAACAACGCCTGAAGAAATATTACAAATCACTTCATTACGACACACCAAAGCAGGTTAATTTCACACAAGTGTTGGTGTGTGTTGAGTGTGAATGGGGGGGAAGGGGGGGCGGCGTTTCATAACAAATATGGAAACTGCGAAGACGTTCATTTGAAAACATGATGAAATGTGCCGCCACCAAAACGCATTTTTAATGAAGCCATTTAGGACTCAACGTTAATTAAAGCTCAAGCACACTCGTCTGTTTTTTTCCTTTCGTTCTTTCTTTCTTTGCTGTGGTAGAGTGTTTATTTGGCCCAATTATGGAAAGCTGTGGGAGGTCATTATCTGGCTCTAGGAAGGATGGCAGCATGCAGAGCGACGCGGAGCAGAGCAGAGGGGGCCTGGAGAAGGTCCACTTCAAAGCCTCAGCACAGGGGCTACACCACGGAGGAGGAGGAGAAGAGGAGGAGAGGAGGAGGAGAAGGAGGAAGAGGGAAAGGGGGAGGACACGGGCCAGAGCTCAAACCTACAGAACTCACTGAGGCAGGAGAGAGGGGTGACAGGTGAGGGAGGTGAACGCAGGAACAAAATGGATAAATGTTAAACGAATGATACATTTTTGTCTCTTTAGACATACCCATAAAAAGGTTTATCCAGAGGGAGAACACAAGACAGACATTACTGCCAGGATGGTTTCCAAATATTTAGCTGAAATGTTAGGACTAGTCTCGTGACGAGAGAAAGATCTCTGTCATCTCTAGCTCACAGTCCCAGTGTAGTACACCCTCCCCATCCCTGTGCTCTATGCAAGCCATCCATGTCAATTAATTTGGCGCTTACCATTTTTAATCTCCATCTGCTGTTTTGATGGGGAACTGTTTGATACCAAAGAAAATAATGTTGACATGTCTCTGTGTACTTAGAGCAAAACAAACATTTAGTGAAATTACGCACACCACTCGACTAATACAAGGCCAAAAAAAGGGTTTAAAATAAGCACAGAAATGTGACACATACTGCAAAATACTGTTGAGAATTTCAGTTTTATAAATCTAAATGCACACTTACAAAACCATGACAAATGGAATTAAAATGGAATTATGCATAATAGCAAGCCTCTGGGTGTACAGGATTTACAAATATGAACTTAATTTGACCAGTTTTAGTAAGCCTTTCTCTGGCTCCATAAAGCAGCACTGACGTTTACTGAATTAGTTTTCTCTATGTCCCCATTTAGTCCTATTCTAATTCCAATAAACAAATAAACTATTTCCAATACACATTTATTCTGTTTAGATAGAGATGAAGCTTTCTGGATGGTATGGTAATGGACAGGTCACTATCAAATGTTAGTTAAACTCTCCAACATACTTTTAAAGTGAACGTTTAATGACTAATAACATGAGCATGAGAAATAAACACTAGTACCAATATGCCTTCATATCACCCGATCGCATCCTTAAATAAATTATTTGGGTTTGCCCATTAACCCGATGATGTGCTAAGGGGATTCTGGCTATTAGTTTGTTGTTGTAGTACACCCGGGTCTCAATACCTCCTGCCTGGCTCCAAAGGGCAGAAATAACTAGACTGCCCCAACATCCTGGGTGGCAATGCTGGAAAAACAAACAGTAAACCTGGGAGACGAGAGAGTCTGGCTTTAGGATCTACTAAACCTATTAAAACCAGTCAGGGAGGCCTAGACTAAATCCACTTTAAAAAACATCAGCATGTGTAACAAGAGACAACTCAGGGGTGAGCTACGCAAGTCGAGTGCCTATTCATTTGGATCGAGAGGCATTGGTTTTAAAGCCAAACTGGCTTCACAATGTTTCACAATTCTGCTTAACGATGATGGGAAGAGTTGGCGTTGACACTGACGGATCCAAATGCAAAGCTGCTATGAGATATTTAGCATGCTATGAAGTCCCTATGATTTAGCACGCTATGAAGTCGCTATGAGATATTTAGCATGTTATGTATTTGCTATGAGATATTTAGAATGCTATGGTCGCTATGAGATATTTAGCATGCTATGACGAGACCCAGACTACTTATGGATGAACAGAGCACTGCAGTTTACCCACCCAAGCGAATAGCCCATGCCCAAGCAAGCGTTTGTTTATACGAGGCAATCAGACAGAGATGAAGCTCGCTTTGAGAACACCATCACAGCTGTCCATACGGACTAAAAACACACAGTTCTGGCAGACACACACTAAAACAAAAAAAAACAAAAAAAAAAAAAACAGAGTGAGAGAAAGAATGAAAGAATAAAAAGAGAAACTAACAATAGCTGACAAACACACTCCGGAGTGTCAAAGGCAGGGAGTGAAACTAAAGTATTCAGTCACTTATCCCCACACCCCTCCCTCTCTCTCCATCCCAATCCCACCTTCTCTCTTTGTCCCCCTCTTTCCCTTATTAATTATCCTACATTTGATCACTCTCTTATTGCCAACAATGGTCTGTGTGTTTGATGCAGGAGCGATGGTGAGCGGCAGTTTAAACATTTGTGGAGAATTACAAATGCAATAGTCGTACATCCCGTTAATCCCCATCGCAGGAGAGTGCGCGAGGAGAGGAGCCAGTGGAAGAGATGTTTTTAATTAGAGAGGGAGAGAGAGAGCGGCAGGATTAGACTGGGCACTGTGTTCAGATGCACAAATACTGGCAAGCCTCGCTAGTGCTCTCGCAACGGAACGCGCAACGCACGCCCCACACACACACGCACGCACGCACACACGCACGCACACACAAACATGCCTCTTCATGGCAAGATACATTTCTACTTCTGCGGCGGCTAACTAACTTGACTAACTAGAACAGAAATTAATGTCAATAAATAGCCGATCTCAAAGCAGTAAATGCATAGAGCGTTTGTGTGAACGTTGTGCATGTGTCCTGGAGAGCTTATATTAGTACAAGGGTGTGCCTGTATGTTGGTGTATAAGAACACAGGTGTGTTGATGTTTCTGCTCATAACTGTGTGTACTGTGTGCACTGGGTGAGAAGCAGAGTGGGATTGGGAGCGTGGGTTAGCCCTGTTTACAGATGAGTGTGTGCACATGCTAGTTTGTAAGTGCGTGAAATGTGGCTGGGGAGGGTGTTCATAATTGTGTGTGTGTGTGTGTGGAGAGGTGATAAGTGTGCGTGTACTGCATGTGTGCCTCTGTGAAAGTGTGTGCATGCATATGTTGGAGGGGAGTGTTCGTAAGTGTGCGTTTACCTCAAGTGTGCTTGTGGGTGTAGTTGGAGGTGGTGTTTATAAGTGTGTGTTTGCCTTAAGTGTGCCTGTGTGTGTGTGTGTGTGTCCTCTCCCAGTGGACACACTGGCACACAGCCTGGGCAGGCCTGCACACCTCCCCCTGGTTGATTAGTGAAAAGCTCATTTTTGTTTCCATGCCGCTAATTAAGCAGGTAGCTTGCGCGCTGCTCATTAGATACCTGCCTGCCGCCGTGCCGTGCTAACACAGCCCTAGCTGCTAATTACGCGGCTAGCGTAGCAGCAGCTAGCGAGCGGCACAGGGGCGCACTGGGCCGAGGAGAATACTGCTGACTGTATCCTAAGTAGCCAGTGTTCTTTACAGCATCCAAAGGACCCTAATTAATATTCACCAAATTACAAATGCACTTGTGGGTGCAGAGAGAGAGAGAGAGAGAGAGAGAGAGAGAGAGAGAGAGAGGGGGGGGGGGAGGGGGGGGGGGAGAGGGAAGAGAGAAGAGAAAGTGAAAAACACACACAATAACAGAGAGAGAGGGTAAGAAGTGGAGAGGGGGAAAAACAGGCTGCTCATTAGTCCAGCATGGCTTTTAATTAATCCACAGCTCTGCGAGTGTGCGGTACAGTCCCCATCCGCAGCAGACAGGCTGGGATGCGGGCCTTGATGGGTCTCAACAGCAACGGCGGGGATTAAGGGGATGGGGGATGGGATGGGATGGGATGGTTCTTGACACACTGCACTTCTGGGCCGGCACCACAAGAGACTCTGTGCCGGAAACGGAGTGGACACCAAAGAACACCTACTGTACATGTGTGTCTTATGGAGCTCTTATGGAGCTGGCCCAATGTCAGATATCAGAACTATTGGAGCAGTTTAGTAGCAGATCGGGACTCGATCAGCTCAACAGTGAGACGCCAAGGCAACAGGTGCATCCCAGAATGATCACTTGTTGTGGGTGTTTTGTTTACACGTCAGTTTTTTTTGTCACTATTTCGCCAGCTGTGTAAAGTGGCGATACTGAATCATTGTATTGCATTACTGATATTAAACACGAGAGTAGGAAAATGACTGCCTCTCTCTGCAACTCTGTATGTGAGTCTGCGTGCGTGCGTACAGGTGTGTCAGTGTACTCACATTTCTGCGGGGGAAGGTAGTGAGGACCTTGAACTCGTCCGAGGGGTAGCCCTTGGAAGCCACGAAGTCGAAGAGCACCTGCAGCTTGCAGCTCCCCAGAAACCTCCGCACCAGGAACTCGCCGCTGGGCGTGCGGATGCGCAACTTGCTGACCGGCTCGCCACTCTCTTCGGTGGGCTCGGGCGGTAAGGCCTGCTCCAATGACAGGCGGATGGCCTGGACGAGAGGAGAGAGGGGACAGGACAAACCAATTAAGGGTGGCACCTGCTAAACACTGGCTAAAGTGGATATGGGCTTGAGTTGTTTTTTCCCTACCTTCTAAAAACACAATACTATAATTCAACACATTCTAACGTAGAAAATGCTCACACACACAGACCTATCCAGCATATGTCAGATTAGAATGGGTTGAGACATGGAGACTCAATTAGAACAAAAGTACAAAAAAAGCAAATTTTTTTTTTTATTGGTTAAAAACAAAGACAGAAAGAAACGATAGATAGAGAAAGAGAGAGAATGAAAGAGAGCAAGAGCAAGCAAAAGTGAGAACAGTGTGACTTGAACACGGAGCAGAAATGAGCTCTCCTGGGACAGGTGGAGGTGTGTGTGTGTTTGTGTTTGTGGGGGGGGGGGGTAGCTGTGCGTCCCCAGTGGACTCCTCGCCTCCTCGTCTGTTGTTCCTGTTTTGACACTGGGTAGCATATGCTGTGACAACACGCGGCGGCTTTATTTACCCACCGTAATGCAATTATATTTCATAAGAGGAGACAACAGTAGCTCATTAGCGACGGCCAGGCTTTGTGCGGCAGAGCCGTGGCCCTCACTCCCTCAGGTGAGCAGGCGAGGGGACCCGCGGCATCCGCACGCGACACGCACAGCCCTCTGGGAGAGCGCCGCGTCACTCACAGGCCCGAGGGACCCGCACGCCCGCCACACACACAAAGAGGAGGGGAGAGGGGGAGGGAGGGATAGAGAGAGCGGGATAGAGAGAGAGGAGGAGAGGGAAAAGCAACAGATACAGAAATGGGGGGGTTGAGGAAAGGAGACCAATAAAGAGAGGAAGAGGAGGGGAGAGAAAAGAGGGTGACAGAAGAGAGAGAGAGAGAAAGATGAAAGGGAGAGGTAGATACAGAGGGAGAGCAGAGAGAGAAAGAGGAATGAAGCATCCCCACGGAACACAAAACAAACAGCAGGGTGGGGAGGCTGACAAGAGAAAATAATGACATCACCACTTCTCTCTCTCTCTCTCTCTCTCAGTTCCTTTCATCTGCCATTCCACACACAAAGTCCCCCACCCCAAAAAAGGAAAGAAAGAAAAGAGAAAACAAAACAAAGAGAAGAAAGGGAATTCCTCCTACTCGCATCTTGAACACACTTTTTCTTTTTGTTTTGTGTGAGTGGGTGTTTGTTTTTCTCCGACGAGGCCCATTATAGCCACTCACCAGACGGAGGCCAGACAACAGTCATATGGACTGTGTGTGTGAGTGTGTGTGTGTGTACAAGCAGTGAACGGATGGGTGGGTTGCTTGGCTAGGCCCAGGTGTATTGGTGTGTTTGTGTGTGCATAGGTGTGTGTGTGTGTGTGTGTGTGTGTGTGTGTGTGTAGGGGATATCCCACTGATTTGTTTACTCACACACAATGTCGGAAGCAATGAGGCATTGGAGCCGGCTCCAGCCCAGCTCTCTGCTCAAAGGGAACCCAACTAACCAGTAGCAGCTGCTCCTTCCCTACACACTTTCCTCTATAGTATCTGCCATCTTTCTACCTGGTTGACTGCCACTGGAGGATTACAGCACAACCCAGCAGCTTTCATGTATCTGCACTCCTCCAGGCTGGAGGTTAATTACAATTGTGCTTTTGCTGTTGACTGTGTCCACACACACACACTGAGAACTGTGCGTCCTCCTGGTCAACTGGCGTGAAGTAGTGGCCATAGTGGGTGAGGGTGAGGTTGTGAGGTGGTGTTGGTGTTGGGTGAACGGTCATCTGCGCTGGTGATCTGATCTGATCTGTGGGGAGCAGCAACAGCAGTAGGAGGACTGGGTCTGTGTTGGGCCCCCACCCCATCCCCCACACACACTGCGATGCATTGGGTTTGTGGGTTTAAGCGTGCCTTCTCCCCAGAGGTCCATTACAGACACCAGGTGAACAGCCCCTTATGCAAGAGCACAAACCCACACACACAGACACACACACCTTAAACTGCTCCTCATGTATATACACACACAAATCTTATCTCTCCACCTGAGGTCCATGGGTCAAGGTCAGGCCAGGGCCATGAAAGGAGACCTGACACACACAGGACCTATGCCAATTACCTGCCACCCACACTTTTGACTGGGCTTGTGTGTGTGTGTGTGTGTGTGTGTGTGTGTGTGTGTGTGTGTGTGTGTGTGTATCATAGGTCACTATGTAAGGCAAGCCTCAGTCTGTAGTGTTTTATCTCTGGGTGTGTGAGGCATAGGTCACTAAGTAAGCCAAGCCTGCTGCAGGTACACTGATTCAGACAAGCAGAAAGGCCGGCAAGCAGGCTATTGTGTCCTTGTTTGCAATTGTTTGTGCGTGTTTGTGTGTGTGTGTTGCACAGGGATCATATTTCTGAATATCTACACTGTTACATACATCCAGGGCTTCTTTTATTGTTGTTGCCAGTGAATGGGCAGCTATAGTGATAAAGAGAGACACGAGAAGTGGCTTGGCTAAAAGTGGTATAATTAAAAGCAGACAGGGATGCTTTTGTCCTGAGCCCTCCCCTCTCCCTGTTTAACTAATGCTTGACAAATGTGAGGGCGTGGCTGGGTGCACTGGGCAGCAGCGGAACCCAGAGCAAACAGGGGGCGGTGGCTGTGGCTGGCGGCGTGTGTGCAGTGAGGGGTGAGGGTGAGGGTGAGGTTGTGAGGTGGTGTTGGTGTTGGGTGAACGGTCATCTGCGCTGGTGATCTGATCTGATCTGTGGGGAGCAGCAACAGCAGTAGGAGGACTGGGTCTGTGTTGGGCCCCCCCCCCCATCCCCACACACACACACGTACGTGGGTTTGTGGGTTTATGAAGCGTGCCTTCTCCCCAGAGGTCCATTACAGACACCAGGTGAACAGCCCCTTATTTAAGAGCACAAACCACACACACAGACACACACACACTTAAACTGCTCCTCATGTATATACACACACAAACACTTATCTCTCCACCTGAGGTCACGCAGGTCAGGTCAGGCCAGGGCCATGAAAGGAGACCTGACACAATTACACAGGACCTATGCCAATTACCTGCCACCCACCGCACCGGCTGGGCTTGTGTGTGTGTGTGTGTGTGTGTGTGTGTGTGTGTGTGTGTGTGTGTGTGTATCATAGGTCACTATGTAAGGCAAGCCTCCAGCAGTCTGTAGTGTTTGTATCTCTGGGTGTGTGAGGCATAGGTCACTAAGTAAGCCAAGCCTGCTGCAGGTACACAATTCAGACAAGCAGAAAGGCCGGCAAGCAGGCTATTGTGTCCTTGTTTGCAATTGTTTGTACGTGTTTGTGTGTGTGTGTTGCACAGGGATCATATTTCTGAATATCTACACTGTTACATACATCCAGGGCTTCTTTTATTGTTGTTGCCAGTGAATGGGCAGCTATAGTGATAAGAGAGACACAGAGAAGTGAGCGAGCGCTAAAGTGGTATAATTAAAAGCAGACAGGGATGCTTTTGTCTGAGGCCCTCCCTCTCCCTGTTTAACTAATGTGACAAATGTGAGGCCGCTGGCTGGGTGCACTGGGCAGCGCGGGGCAGAGCAAACAGGGCCGGCGGTGGCTGTGACGCTGGCGAGCGCGTGTGTGCAGTGAGGGTGAGGGTGAGGGCGCACACGGGCAAGTGCTGGGGCCCGGGCCGTGATTGTTTGCCTTTGTGGGCGCATGTGGGCTTTTGTGCGTCTGCCTTTTGTTCTGCCCCAGCAGCCTCATGGGCCAGAAAGGCCCTTTGTGTGTGTGTATACTGTAAAAACAACAATAACACTCTAGTGTGTGTGTGTGTGTGTGTCAGACTGAGGGAGACGGGTGTCCCTGGACAAACTTAAGGTCAGAGGGATGAGTGCTTGTCTGGTCATAAATCAACTGGAGAGATGCAATAAAAACATTAATAAAGTGAAAATATAGAACCTTCCAGGAAGACAAAGGGCACACAGCAAATGACAAGATTAATACAAGCTCATTTGGTCAGGGTCTTTGTCAGAAACAAACGGAACACCACACAGGAAAAAAAACAACAATGGAACACAAAACAAAAGCCTCCATTTCCATAAACTGATCAAATAAAGGCTGTTGTCAGTGTAAATGCCCCTCAAGTCTCACTCATTTGCTAGCGTGAGTATGGGAATATAGTGCTTTGTATGGAGTCACAAGCATGCGTGTGTATGAACGATGCTGTTACATGACTTGTATTGGTGTAGACGACTGTTTGTAGGCTATTATGTGATAGACCATATGCATAGTGACAGTGTTTGTCAGTCTGTCTCTGGTAGTGCGTGTGCCTACATGTTGATCTGTGTGCAGAGGTGTGTATGTGCATGTATACCGCTCGTGTGTGTATGTGTGTGAGGGTGTGAGTAAATGACTGTATACTGCTCGTGTGTGTATGTGTAAGTGTGTGAGTAAATTACTGTGTAACGCTCGTGTGCGTATGTGTGTGAGGGTTAACATTTCAATAGCCTACCTTAAAACACCAGAGGATTACAATATAATATAATATATCTGTTTTATTTTATATCCTGATATAAAAAGAGAGAATACTGAATGTCTGATATTTATGACAGCACACTTCATGCAGATTAGCCTATAGCCTAGGCCTACTATTTGTATTACAACTCTACCTCTTTAATTCAGCTGTCAGCCTGGAAATATTGTAAACAATGTAGCATAGTTGGCTAGCTTATCATATTCTACTGATTGGACTGTTCTGTTTCCCCATCTGTGTTTAAATTGCAAGGTAATACTTGTTCACCTCGGGACAGGCCCATTGGTATTGAGATGATCAGTCAACTGCAAGAGTTTTAAACAAATATGTGCAGCATGCTAATGATGCTAAGCGGATTTAATAGTAATTTAGCTAGACATCTTCTATGTGTCCTTGCTTTCACGATTGTGAAAGAGAGAGAGAGAGAGAGAGAGAGAGAGAGAGAGAGAGAGAGAGATGTGTGTGTATGTATGTAAGGGTGTATGTGTGTGTGAGTAAATGACTGAATATGTGTGTGTGTATGTATGTAAGGGTGTATGTGCGTGTGAGTAAATGACTGCGTATATGTGAGTGTGTATGTATGTATGTATGTATGTATGTATGTATGTATGTATGTAAGGGTGTATGTGTGTGTAAGTGACAGCGTATGTGTCTCACCTCTCGCTCCTCTTCCTGCTCCTTGCGGATCTGCTGCAGGCGCACCTGTTCGGCCTCCTCCCTCTCCTGTGCTTCCCTCTGCAACCACACACGCACTCGTCAGCATCTCTAAGGTGGCAAAAGTGACCACTCCATTATCCCCTAACTATTGTAGAGATGAAGCCAAAAGAGGTGCTGAACTGAGCTACATATGAGCCATGGTATGTGGGAGATCAGAACTGTTCATCATTAATGATCATGACACTATTAAAAGACTAGCAACTGGACATAAAAGATTACTGCCCACTTAATGATTAATGCCACAGCAATCTACTGTGCTATAGAATTTCAGTGAGACAAATCATTCTGCTAGGAGATCATTTTATATTTTTTATATATAATATGAAGAAAACAAACTTGGTGATCATGTGTTCCAGAACTTTCTGGCAGGCCTGATGTAAACCAGGTGTACGTGATGCATGTGCTGACTGTGCAGGTGAATATTAGGCCTTCACCTACCTTCTTGCGGTCGGCCTCGAGAGAGAGGCGGTAGGCCTCATCCTGTTCCCTCTTCACCGTCTCTCTGGCCTCCCGTTCGTCCTGCCAGAAAAACCAAAAGGAAAGTATGACATCAGCAGTGCTCACCTGACTGCACACACAGACACACTCTGTTTACTACACAGTACAAAGTAGAAACTAAATAGAAACTAAAATAATTCATTTGTGGGGGAGTTGAACGGAGTCTCAATGGGTGGTGGGGGGTTTTACTTCCTCTGTGGACAAACAGCAGGCTCCTTTTTAAGTGGCCTTTAGTCCCTGTTTGTGCCTGCACAGAGACGACATCGCTACTCCACCTGCTGTGTTTGGAAGGAGGGCGTAGAGGAAGCGTTTCTCTTTCTCCCCCTAATCAATGGTAGGAGGAAAAACGACTGTTTCCATTGTGCAGCGCGGTGGCGGAGGGTTTTGGCGGTGCTGAAAGAGCTGCAGTGGCATGGCTGCTGTGTGGACTTCCTGCGGTCTGGAGAATGGGAGTGACACGGTGAGAGAATGAAACGCTGGGGACACGCAGGATGATCAAAGGCACACATGGATACATGAATGAGGATACAGGTCTTTATCGCCAACACAAAGGCTGGTGACATGAATAAAGGCAAGTCATAAACAGGGTCAGTGTGTGTGTGTGTGTGTGCTCCAATGGTAACACCCCAGGTAGACAAGACACACTGAGGCCTGCATCATTTATGACCATCTAATTAGTGTCATTGTAACTTCCCGTCTGAAACGGTAACTTCCTGTTGTCCTGAACTGATATCTTGATGTGCAGATCCCATGCAGCAATATCCAGCCCCCCACAAGGCTTCAGTGAGGCTGTTGGGCTGGTTCAGAGTGGAGAGAAAGCTCTGTCCGTGTGTGGCTTGTACTGAGGATGGCCTGTGCTGCTGGGCAGTTGACCACCGGCAGGCCACATCACCGACAGCGTAATGTGGCTGATATCTGGACTGTCTGGTAAGGGTGGGGGTGGTGGTGAGGTGTTGTCTGTGTCTGGATGATCACACTGGAGAAGAAACACTGTGGTCAGCCTGTTTAGGCCCATGTGCCCCCCCCCCCAAACATCCATACAAGGCAAAGTAGGTACAGTATGCATGCATGTACACACACATTGGCCCGTCCAAGGTCAGGCTGTCTGGGTCTGCATTGGTGTGGGCACACACACACACACCCCTACACCACTGGCACATAACAGACAGACCCTTGCACGGATGGATGCTGTCAGACGCTGAGTGCCAGGAGTCATTCTGAGTCACGCCATCTTCCCAGCTGACAGTGCAGTCACACAGAGGCCAACCAAACTCAGAAGTATCCTGGTGCACCCACACACAAACGCGCACAAAAACGCGTGCACACACACACACACACACACACACACACACACACACACACACACACACACACACACACACACACACACACACAGTATTAAAATCACACAAGTGAAGTAAATATAATTGAATGATTTACACCCAGCGCACATGCTGTTGAAACCATCTGAGAAATCCTCTTTAGGGGAATCTGGAACACAGTGACATTTTGGCCCAGGAAGCATACAGGAGTGAGAACAGGATCAGCAGTAACTTAATGGAGCCTCCCGGTCCTGCGCTGTGATTGGCCGAGACATATCTCCCCACCTGTCTCACGCCTGAGCTCCTGAGTAACGCGTTAGAGACTGTGGCACCTACAGGATGTTGCTTGCACATTCCTGCGGTTATTAACTACAGCACCAGGGCCAGTGGGCTCGCCTCTCTGCTCTGCTCCTCTTTCTGCTCACTTAGCCCAAGTCAAGTCGCGTTGGTCTCAGAGCCAAGTAGAACTACACAAACACAATTAGAGGACGCACTGGGATGGAGATGGGGAAGAGGAGCCTCTGGTGATGCTCTTAGTGACCTGGGAAAGTCATGCAAACGCGCCCTCAACATGCACTCGTAATGCAACTTGCTCCCTGCCGCATAACCTTCCAAACTAGAGCTCTTTGTAATGACAGACTATCAAATGTCTAGGAAATGACATGAAAATCAACAATCATAATTATATTCTGCATCTTAAAAACACTAAATGCGTACTGTAAATGTGTTCTGATTAAAGAGATGTGTCTCATTGTACAGTGCACAACATTTGTTTATCCACCTGCTTTGAGACGGTTCTCAACATTCCATGTACCATTAGCAATGCTTAAGAGCACAGAGAAGATTTTCCTGTACAATACTGTTATGGGAAAACCTTTTTCTGTTGCCTTTTGCACTTAATGATTTGTTTTCCTCTTAAAAAAAAAACAGGCAAGGCATTTCGTGAGAACCTGAGAGCTGTCACAACACGAGGTGAGCGCGTCACAGACGTGTGCACGCTTCAGCTAACAGGACCGCAGATTCGCCCCGGGGCTGCCTTAACACACGTCCTGCCTTAACAGTTCCCACCAACTCCGCCAACGTGCGTACATGACCTGCACTTGGCTCGGCTTGCAGTCTAGTCAGCACCCCAGCCTAGCCAGAGACAGCAGGGGCCACCAAGGGCCACAGGCCAACAGGAAAGAGGACCAGGTGGTAGCATAGTGGCTAAGGAGCTGGGCTAGCATGCAGGAAGCCAGAAAAAAAAAAGTTGCCGCTGTTGTGGCCTTGAGCAAGGCACTTAACCCCCACGTTGCTCTGGAGAGAAAGGCCCTTGTAATAATTGTAAGTCGCTTTGGATAACAGTGTCAGCCAAATAGGCAAGTAGAAGTACAAGTATAAAGACTTCAGTGCGCAAGACACTTGCAGTCAGGGCTGTAGAACAGGCCACCGGAACGAGGACAAGGGCTGTGGTTTATTAGAGCCCTCAGTGAAGAGGAGCTCTGAGAGGAGATCTAAGGAGGCATCTGTGGCACCAGCGGTGGCGTCCCAACCAATGTCCAGGCCTAAAGTGCCCTCAGAGACCGTGGTGGAGAGGCTCTCATTTCCTAACTCTTTTTACTTACTTGTCTGAAGAAAGGCAAAACAAAGCAATGGCTATGGACATAGTAATTCAGAGGTCCATAGAGTCTCAGAGAAGAGATACTCTCTCTGGACTGTTCAAACCTTGATTTCCAGTTCCAACACCAGTCAAGAAAAACACACTTTTTAAACACACTTGCAGCGGATGCAACATCCACACAACTGTACTTATAGTTTATTTAATATATATGCCATGGAGCCACTCTGTTTGCACTTCTTGCCAAGATTACATATTATGGTTTATTTTGACTCATCTCTGGGTTACATTAATTATTTTCCGACGACTTTTGACATCCAATAAGGTACCAGCCCTGAGCATCGATCGTGCACAGCGTGCCTACCTTAATTTCAAAACAATACGATGAATGCAGCCAAATTAAGTGCTTTTTAATGAATGTCATTTTATTGAATAATAAAAAAAAATAAGGGAAGTTAACGTCTCGGAAAGGTATGGGCATTACTGTCTATCGTTAAACAAACATTCTAGTGTTGTGGACCAAGCTGAAACGGACCCAGCCTGAGCTCCGTTCATTAGCGACAATGGAGTTGCACCTGTTTTAGGCACACTCTGGTTGATGCTATTGAGCGAAACTGTTCAATGCCCTCGTAACAATAACGCAATACGGGGAAAAAGAAGGCAAGACTTACAATACCATCCGCGAACATATGCCCTGTTTAGAGTACAAACATATGCCTTTAGAATGGCTGGAGAATAAGAGGCTTTTGAATGGGCCCATGGGAGGGGAAGAATAGGCTCTCCATATCACACAGAGAGGGCCTTGTTACCGCCTGGGCCGGCTAGTCACAAGAATGAAAGGCACCGACTCCTTTGTTTCATCCGTTTCTCTCCCCGTAGTGCTTTCAACTTCCTTTGTGCTGTTTGGACTGGACTTAAGAAGGCAGGGACGGCTTAGGCCTACTAGCGCTCAGAGTTGCGTTTGGATTGGGGCTTGCATTGTGACCGCCAGGGCGCTGCAAAGGAAAATAGCAACTCTTGAGTTGTACACTTTCTTTCTGGTTGTGGGGCCTTTGTGCTTTTATCTCTCTTGCTCTTACTGTCTGAGACGGACGGAGGAGACAATGCTTTGGGATCTGATGTGTCCTAGCATGCAGGTTTGTCCACAAGTGGAGTGTGAATGCTAGTTTGTCAGGATCTGGTAAAGGGAGAGGATGAGGCCAATCAAAACAGCCATTTCAAGGAGCTGTTTCATACAGCGAGGCTAAGGTTTTTTGATTCTGTTGTTATTGGCAAATTGTGAGCCATCTTGTCCAGTGTTTTTTGTGTACGGCTTGGGTCACCTCGTCTTTGATGTCCTCTTGCTGCTGGGCAGTGAAGATTTCCATCGCTCCCATTAGTCTCATCATCAGCTCGTCCACTGTTGTATTGCCTTCAATAAACAAACGAACAAACAAATAATTTAGTTAATTTTAGTTTAACTGATTACTCTCAACATCTGAGTTGTGAAATTAGTGTCAACTTCACCTCTTAATTTTTTTAACCAACGCTTTATCATAAATGGCGGTATTCAAGACATGCAGATCATGCCCCAGCACCTTGTTGTACACACTAGAGCAGGGGATTCACTGGGGGACATTTGATGAGCAGTTACCTTGAATGACGTGTAATACTTCATTGGACGTCCGCTTGCCCATGACGATAAGTAACAGGGGGAACTGGTCAGTTTTGTACGTCCGAATGGTCTGCGCTACCACACTGCCAAAGTGCCGTGTGCACACGGTGAGTAGTCTGGGAGAAGAGAATGTAAGAGAGGGAGAAAACAGAATGGAGAGAGAAAGAGAAACAGGGAGACAGAGAGAGAGAGAGACAGAGAGAGAGAGAGAGAGAGAGAGAGAGAGAGAGAGAGAGAGAGAGAGAGAGAGAGAGAGAGAGAGAGAGAGAGAGAGAGAGAGAGAGAGAAACGCAGAAGAGCAGAGAGAAGAAGGGAAGTTGTGAGGGGTTATTTTGAGACTTACAGCTGCTACAGGAGGCCTCCACAGGCCCAGGTGCATTAAGGGACTTTAAAACCAATTCTGCCTCTGATTCTGGCAGACGCACACACACACACACACACACACACACACACACACACACACACACACACACACACACGCGCACGCACGGACGACGTACCCCGCCCACCCAACCACCCGCCCGCCTCCTCCCATCCGTGGGCCTAGCAGACGATTAGCATTCCTCTCCAGACGTGATGAATTTGATAGGGCAGCCGAGGATTTCTTATTCCATTACAAAGACAGAACTTTTTAAATTAACATTTCAAGCCAAGGAAAAGGGTAGCAGCCAGAGCCTCTCAGCTCACTGTAAATGTCATAATATTAATGACTGGCTATAGACTGAATGCAAATATAGATTAGGTTTCCCCACCCCTGGTTTTAATAAGGTGTGCTTTAATAACCAACGACTGGGAGAAAGGAGCCAAGGACCAGAGCGACGTGCGCAGGTCAGGGGGAACAGTGGAGAGTGATGGTGCACGCCCGTGTGTGTGTGTGTGTGTGTGTGTGTGTGTGTGTGTGTGTGTGTGTGTGTGTGTGTGTGTGTGTGTGTGTGTGTGTGTGTGTGTGTGTCTAGAGTATGGAGAGTTACTCATTAGTAATCATGACTTTCAGAAGATGGAAGAGAAGGAATAAGACAGGCGGCAGTGCCCTGGAGGAAGAATATAAAATAATGAAAAGCAAAGGAAGGTGTGAAATGAATCAGACAGCACTTGCATAGATGGACATTCATTTAAATGTATTCCTCTCAAGATGGCTTATTGTGGAAAGTAAAGGTAGACAGTCCTGTTTGTTTCCACAATCCTAACAGAGCTATACACTTGATCTTGCAAGTGATCTCTCACTCATGACATATCTTAGAATGGTTTGGATCTAGAACCTTTTTTGGCCCCACTTCATATTATTATTGAGTATTTTTCTACAGAGTAAAAATGACTGCCATCATGTTAGTAATTCAAATTCTAAACACAGCTTGGACAGATGAGCCAAAACCTTCCGGCAGGCCATTCAGACAGGAAGTGAATGACTGAATTGTAGTTGTAATTATCCTGCTTTTGCTATTGGGAATCTGACAACATGAAGTGCAGACAAACGTCTTCCTGACTTTGACAAGTTCTGTTTCAGCTGCCTGCTGTTTATCAGGTCTTGTAAATCACTGACTGGTAACCGTCCCATTAGGTTGAATTTATTTACGCTCTCAGCAAGCTCGTAGAAAAGAAAAAAGAGCCCTCGTTAAGTAATTTGCTCATCTTTATCAGATTAAGGGCCCACGCCCTGCCTTTCCCCTGTTGCCGTGAGCGCAATCACAGCTGAGGAGTGTGAACACAGCAAGAAAACAAACTCCTGTCCATCACTTCCTGGAGGAGGTCCAGTGCAGGGGCGGAAGGGGAGGACAGAGCCCAGGCCAAGTGGAGCCCGTCAGGGGGAACACACCTCCATCGTTACGCGGTCTGACGACCACCATCACCCAGACACTGTGTATAAGACAACCACGGTACTAACGCACCCCCCCTTCTCTCCCCCACTCTCAACCCCGCAAGCAGGGACCGAAGCAGGGCTTAGTAGAGACCAGCTGGACGTACAGAGAGAGAGAGAGAGAGAGAGAGAGAGAGAGAGAGAGAGAGAGAGAGAGAGAGAGAGAGAGAGAGAGAGAGAGAGAGAGAGAGTACAGTGTAATTCTAACCAGTCGTACAGGACAAGAGAACAATTAGCCGCGTGGGCCTGGTGAGAAACCCTACCCTACGCTAGCCGTGTTGGAACACGGACGTTTAGATAAACCCCCACCCGCTGAGCAGCTCCTGTTTCAACAAGACAACAAACACAAAGGCCAGGCAACTAACCAAATAACTATGGGGTGATGAGACAAAACTAGGTTTGGGGACTGGTGAGGATTAGCAGTCGCGACTCTATCGGGAGAGGAGTACAATATAACTACTGTCACCATGGGAAAGAGAACACAGTCAACATTTCTGAGAAGAATGTTTTGAGAGATTGTTCTTGCCCCCCCCCCCCACCCCCATCCAAACACCTGCTCTCTGCACTTCTCCTTGGATGAGTGGTGCTCAGGTTATGAGACTGACAAGTTGGCAAAGGTCTCCAATCCACTGCGAGACATTAGAATGTTAATGTTGCTCCACGCTGTCGCTTCGAGTCAGACTCGCACCTGTCAAGGTGTGGCTCCAGGAGAGAGATTTCTGCGCTGCCTGAGAACGAGCACATTCTACGTCACACCTCAGGTGAGCACTTACCCAGCAGGTGAACCAGAAGCACCACGAGGAAGAGGAATTAGAAAAGAAAATAGCCTAGCCTACACGTTTTCGCACAGACATGCCCAAGAGGTAAAAGACGGTCAACGGAGGAGTCACGCTCGCAATTCCAAACGCTAATTTTTCGCATGACGGGGTGCTCAAATACTGTGGTTTCCTTTTTAATAAGCTTCGCATTAACTTTGAGCTTTTTCAAAGTTGACTTATTTCTTCATAATCAACTTCAAAGGGATCAAACATTTCAGCTCTGTGGTAAAGTGCTCTGCCAAGTATATTGATCAGTCACTGAGCACTCACAAGCGCGAGAAAGAGATCGCAGTGTGGGAAAACAGTGTGACATTACCCTGGAATGCCAGGCCTCCACTGCTAACAATGTAACGCATGCTAACAAGTGTCACTGTGGTATTTTACAAGCATTTCCCGAAGGTGACAATTATCTTGGCACGCTGTGGTGAGATTAGAGATTTTTATGCATAATTAATCACCGTGCTGAAAAGGCCTGAGAATTCCTGGGCCGTCCACCGGGCTGCGGAGCGTAGACTCAAAGAGCTGAGGCCGCGGGAGTCAGTGGGTTTGCTTAATGGCCACTACGACTAACGCCAATGAGAGGCCAGTCCTGCTCAACCTGGGAGCGTGAGAAATGTGTGCAGGAGACCGGTGTGTGTGAGAGAGAGAAGGTGTGTGTGTGTCTGTGTGTGTGTCTGTGTGTGTGTGTCTGTGGGGAGGTGGTTGGGGTGGGAAGGTGGTGAGGGGGTGTGTAGCAGTGGTCGCTATGAAAAGCTCCAGATGTTGCCTGCCTTTAATCTGCAATAAAAGGCTCAGTTGGGGCAAGAAGCTAAAAGGAGAGAGTGAGCAGAATGGACTGCAGGAATATGCCCCTGCTCTGCCACCCCCACCCCCCCAAAGGAAATCAAATAGAAGCAGGGTCAGTGTCTGGACCTGCCACCCCCGCCTACACACACCCCATTCCTTCATCCCTCCACTTCTCCCCACTCTGGCCCTCCTTACACATGTCCCTCCAGGGGGTGGGCTATTGAGGGGTAGCCTAGTGGAAGAGGGGAAAAGCTGTGGCCTGCCCCCCCTGAACAAGGCCTGCTGCTGGGCCCAAATCAGGCCCTGCATGATCCCCTGACCCGTGGACCCCAGCTCTAACACCAGCTCACACTCACACACACACTCTCTCTCTCTCTCTCTTTCTCTCTCTCTCTCTCACACACACACACACACACACACGGAGACTCTCCCGGCCAGAGAGGGCAATGAAGCTTAGGTCACAGGACCTGGAGGTCAATGGCTTCCAACCTTTTAGCTGCTAGCCAGCGATAGCAATTAAGAGAGGAGAGCTGCGGGGAAACGCAACGGTTTGCATCACCAATGGATATTTGATCTGTAATGGCTGAATAACATTAACATTCCACGGCCTCTCATCACTAGTCCCTCTGATATATAATGAAAGAGAGAAATATGGGGGGAGGGGGGTAACGCAAGAAAGAGTGGTGAAGGAGAAAGAGACAATGTGTGTGTGTGAGACAAAGAGTGAGAGAGGGAGGGAGAGATAGAAGGGAGGATGGAGGAGAGGGAGGGAGAGAGATAGAAGGGAGGATGGAGGAGAGGGAGGGAGAGAGACAGACACAGAGAGAGAGACAAAGAAAGAGAGAGGGAGAAACCTGCTCCACTCTGCTGAAATGAAGAGATTCTGGCGGGCGGCCTCTCGGTGTAAACTCCCAATCTCTCACAGAGGCATTATTTGGCCAGATTAGACCAGATTGTCCAATCGGGGCCTCACAGAGCAAACACAACTGCTTTTGTCTGCACGCAAAATGAGGCACAGAGAAGCCGGGCGGGGACTGCAGGAGTGGTGGTGGTGTGTGTGTCTGTTGGTGGTGGGGTGTCTGTGTCTGTTGGTGGTGGTGGGGTGTCTGTGTCTGTTGGTGGTGGTGGGGTGTCTGTGTCTGTTGGTGGTGGTGGGGTGTCTGTGTCTGTTGGTGGTGGTGGGGTGTCTGTGTCTGTTGGTGGTGGTGGGGTGTCTGTGTCTGTTGGTGGTGGTGGTGGTGGTGTTAGCATGTGGGACAGGCAGAACAGAATGAAATGTGCCCTATTACGATATTCTGCATTTGCAGTGTGGGGAGGTGAGGCTGGGTAGTGGAGGGGTTGGGGGGCAGGGTGGGCTTACCTAGCTTTGTTGGACTCTTTAGTGACATCCCAGGCCCACGTGATGAAGTTTTGGCTCAGGTAGGAGACTATGGACTCGGCGCACATCATCTGGGAGCAGAAGACGTTACTGAGGACGCTCTCGTCGTGGTGCAGGTAGATGGCCAGCAGCTTCCTCTGTAAGGACAGGTGGTCAAATACAGCGCATCAGTACATGAGGCTCTTTATGCAGATGCTTTAGTACTTATTGTGATGGGACTATCCATCAGCGCTCAGTCTTAGCTCTAGATACGAGATTATACTAGGCAAAAGTGTGGCTGACCACAGCCCACGGACCGAGAGAGATGAGGCCCTGTGTGACAGATAACGAGAAACAGAGAGAGAAAGAGAGAGAGAGAGATAATGAAAGGAGCAAGACAGTAAGAGTGTAAGAGAATAATAGAGTGACAGAGAGAGTGATGGTGAAAGAGACCCAGTAAGAGATGAACAGAGTGTGAGAGAGAGAGAGAGAGAGAGAGAGAGAGAGAGAGAGAGAGAGAGAGAGAGAGAGAGAGAGAGAGAGAGAGAGAGAGAGAGAGAGAGAGAGAGAGAGAGAGAGAGAGAGAGGAGAGGAGCGCGAGACCCCCTGCAGCGGCATCAGAGCAAATAACCCGACCAAATCAAGAGAACAGGGGAGGCAAACAAAACTTTTCTGGCCACCGCCAAACCGCACAACAAAACCCAACAAATCACTCTATTTATTTTGCATCAAATGCCAGCGGCCTTCATCGCTACCTCCTCCTCAGGTTGGTGGCATGGGGGCGGACAATATTGACGTAGCTCTAAATCCACTTATCGCTGTAACCCACGGAGGGAAAGGGAAACTGACAAACTAATTAAAAAACAAACACCACCAGGTTTGTCGGGATGCTGTAGGAAATAAAGCTGGCTAAATTGCACAACGCACTATCTGAAATTTCGCTCTTTTTCGCCCCTGCTCACTCACACTCTCTGTCTCTCTCTCTCTCTCTCTCTCTCTCCCCTCTCTCTTTCTTTATTCATTTCTTGCTCCCCTCTGCCAACCCTTCCTTTTCCACTCTCTCCATCCACAACCGCGTGCCGGAGCGATTTCTCAGGATTTCTGAAAAGAAGGGGGGAAGCAAAAAGCGAGTGCCCAAACAGAAAGAAAGAAAGAAAGAAAGAAAGAAAGAAAGAAAAAAAAGCGAAAAAAAGACAAAGTGAGGAGAAAGTTTAAAAAGAAAAGTACCACAGAGAGCGAGAAAAAAGAGGTTAGCACAGCTATATTGTGGTGTGTGTAAGAGAAAGACGAGAGAGTGAGAGAGTGTGAGAGAGTGAGAGTGAGAGAGAGAGAGTGTGAGCGAGAGAGAGAGAGAGAGAGAGCGAGAAAGAGAGGGGGAACATTGCTGTGTTTGCTCAACGATTAGTGCTTTAGAATTAGCCCGGCGGTTCCTAGCGAGGCGCAGCTCTGCCCTCATTCACAGGACCGACTTGCCGTCCTGAAAAGATTAAACACTCACGCTGTGAAGACAAGCACATGCGGCCTGGAGAGGAGAGCGGATTTCAAAGAGGAGAGAAAGACCCACAACACACACATGCGCACACACACACAGTCGCCTTGTTTACAGCCAACTAAAACACATCCATTCTTCATATGGAGAGTGTGTGCCGAGTGAACATTACAGCTTTCAGTGAAACAGTGAGCCTCCTGCAATCACGTGACAAAGCACGCGAGAGGGAGAACAAGAAGAACAGATCAGAATAAGAACAACAAAAAAAAAGATAATATCCCACCAGCACGTCCTTCCCTCTGCTGACAAGCCCTTTCTAACTCTTGGGCCATTCTTCCCTCTCATCCCTTTCTTCTTCCCCCTCCTCCTACTCTTCATTTCATGAAGTGTGTTTTCTTTGCCGGGACAAGGATGGAGAGAGAAAGAGACAGATGGATGGAGAGAGAGAGAGAGAGAGAGAGAGAGAGAGAGAGAGCGAGAGAGAGAGAGAGTTGTCACTCTGTGCCAAATTAGCAGTTTGCTTGAGGGGAGAAGAAACTGACCCAAAAGCCTCTCTCTGGTAGTGGAAGTGCTGGGACGGAGGAGGTTCACACACCTGTCACTGCAGTCCGACAGAGACAGAGACAGACAGAGAGAGAGAGAGAGAGAGAGAGAGAGAGAGAGAGAGAGAGAGAGAGAGAGAGAGAGAGAGAGAGAGAGAGAGAGAGAGAGAGAGAGAGAGAGAGAGAGAGAAAGAAAGAAAGAAAGAAAGAAAGAAAGAAAGAGAGAGGGAGGGGAAGAGGAGGAGGAGATGGGAATAAGGAAGGCCAGGAAAGCCGATCTGGTCTGTGAGCCGCGAACGGCAGCGTTTCACACAGTGCCCAGGTAAGTGTTCACTTCATGAATGCTGTGATCTCGACAGGGCTGTGAATGCCTCTAATATGACAATCATGAGGATGACCCCACCCACCCCCATAGCCCTCCAAAGGTCTCGCAGTCTTCTCTTCCCTTTATTGCTTTGTGTGCTCCGGCCTGCAACTTATGATTAGGTGAAACGCGAGTGGCGATTCTCACGTACAGGTGGCTGAGCTAAATGGTAGCACAGAGAGTGAAAGAGTGAGGGAGAAAGGGGGGAGGGAGAGAGAGAGAGGGGGAAAGGGTGGGAGAGAGAGAGAGAGAGAGAGAGAGAGAGAGAGAGAGAGCGAGAGAGAGAGAAAGAAAGAAAGAAAGAAAGAAGAGAGAGAGAGCAGAGCTCTGTGGAAACCCATCCCGAGGCCCTGTTCCAGCCAGCCCACCTCGGCAAATCCACTGAAATAAACACACACCATGCACATTTACTTTTGTTTTCCACCGTGTTGTCATAGGGAGTAGAAAAGGAAACGACCGGACTCTGTGTAGACATACACCTGCCATACCAGTCTATTAGCCCACGCCATTTCTGTTTGACAAGCATCTGTTTAATTGCAAAACCGAGCTGGAGTTTGCAGAGAGGACATTTTTAATTACAGTGACCGTAGTGGGGAGAGAGAGAGAGAGAGAGAGAGAGAGAGAGAGAGAGAGAGAGAGAGAGAGAGAGAGAGAGAGAGAGAGAGAGAGAGAGAGAGAGAGAGAGAAAGATCTCCCATTGCAGTGCTGAGGAAAAGCAAACACGCGGGAAATGAAGCTCATATTACTCCCCACATCAAGCAGTGGGAATACACATGCGGATCAATGCTTTAACAGATGGCACATCACTAAGTAAAATAAATCCCCCTCAATAGATTGTTGTGTAGGGGAAATGTGAGTCGAAGGGGAAGCTTGGTTTGAGGCGTTAAATAAAGTTTGTTGGGTTAGGTGGGTGAATGACGTGATTAAAGATTACCATGTTCTGCTGGGGAAATAAATAAATAAATAAATAAATAAATAAATAAATCAAACATCTCTATATAGTGAAATGTACACACATTAAGATGTGTATTTAAATAACAGCAAAATAAAGACATAGAGCTGTAAACTCACACTGAACATTTTTAACAAGATCAATTGTGTAATCGTTCCTTCAGTTCTATCGAAAATGGCCATTAAAAATAACACGGCTAAGAAACGGATGTGGTTGCAACTAGGTGTGCTTGTGCATCTCATCAATAGCTCCGCCATGCAATCGCGTCACGAAGAGGCTCTTCCAGCACGCTTCCCCTCCGTGAGCGGGCGGCCCTCGCCGGGTGCGCGTCGTCTCTGCGGGAGCTCCGCTCCAACGGGCCCACCCGACATGAAAAGGCCATCGGCGGCCACAGCCATGAATTTTGATGGGTGTCGGCACTGAATCCTCACGCGGGGTTATTGTGATTAACCGCACATTAGGAGGATTTGGAGGGACAGGGGGGTGAGCTGGATACGCGGGGGAGCGAGTGTGTGTGTGTGTGTGTGTGTGTGTGTGTGTGTGTGTGTGTGTGTGTGTGTGTGTATATGTGTGTCCTGGCAGCGCTGGGTGGCCTGTCTGCAGGGCCTTTAGCTGATCCCCTCTGGATGAGCTCAAGGGCCAGGCGTTTTTTTCATTAAGGCAGGATTCTGCTGCATCTCCAATCTCCGCAGCGCAAGCCCCACTCCAGAAACACTTCATCACATGTAGTGTTTTACTTAGTGATTAGCCCCTGCTAGCCTTTGGAGGGGGGGTGAGACGCAAACACACACACAAGCTCCAACCCACCCACACCCTCCATAAATCTGCCGCGGTGCAATATCAACTTAATGAGTAGGCAGTTGAGAGGACAACAGGCAGAGATTTAGAGCAATTTCTCCACGCAGAGAGAAGAGTAGATGGGGCTAATGTTGGAGTGGCTCTTCAGCATGTGAAGGGCGCAGAGGAAGAACAAGCAGGGGGGGGGGGGTTATCCCCAAATCACCCGCTCGGAAGAGAACGACACAGAGAGGGGGAGATGAAGAGAAAGAGAATGTGTGAAGGAAAAATAGGAAGTGAGAGAAGAGGAGTGGGAAAGAGAGAGAGAGATGAAGACGGATAGAAAAAGAGATAAATAAAGATGCAGAGACAGAAATGAAGACAGGTAAAGAAAGAAATACACAGAGACAAGATGGGAAAGAGGAGGAAACAGAAAGAGAAAGGAAAAAGAAAAGAAAACAGAAACAGATAGAAAGAGAGAAAAATATAGAGTGATAGGGCAAAGGAAAGTGAGCGAAAGAGAGAGGTTTTGTGGGTCCTGCTCCACCCTCCTCGGTGGGCCAGCGCTCATGGCCCGGAGGACAGGAAGAAAAACCATATTGCGTGCTTAAGGGGAAAACTCTTGAGACGGGGGAGCCAGCGAGGGGCCAGCCCTGCCCGGCGCCCATGGTCCAGGCCCCCAAACATCTTGCCTGCATCTTCCTATTCTAATAAGACACTAATCCACACAAGCTGTCAGTTGATACAAGGCTCGGGAGTGAGGGCTGCCCGACGTTCGCACAGGGGGGAAAATCACCCGAAAGACGCTAAAAATAAAGCTTCAGCTGTCTAAGAGGCATCTAGAGATGGAGGGTGGAAATCTGACAAGGTTTAAGGTTTAGCGGTGCAGGCTTCACAAGAAAATCGGCAAAATCTGTGGCCGTGTACACATCTCTAAACTTTTAAGACGTTTGCAAAGAAATGAAACAGGGAAAAAGTAATACTGTGACTAAACAGTGTTTCGGAAGCATTCCGACGGATCAGTTTTCTAGGACACTTTGAGTTGTGTGAGGAAACTGTTACGTACATCTCTGGCTTTGCCGTAGAAGGCCTCTTGAGAAGATGCTTCCAAAGAGCCGATGAAGAAGACCGGATGGCAATCTCCGTATCTGAGAGAGAGAGCTGGGGGCAAATGGCTTAATATCATCTCCAAATACATATTTGAAGTCAATGCAGCTGAGAGAATGCTTATTTGTGGACCATACATACAAGAAATTTGAAATGAAAATGACATGAAAGCTACGGTATGTATGCCAAGTCTTCTGTACTGAGCCTAGGGGAAAGAGCTCACCTTGTGGAAAACTCGGCAGTAAAGTGCAGTAAGGCATCCCCCTCATTCTCACTGTTGTCTGGCACTGAGAACAGACACACAAGCCACTGGCATCAAACACTACACATTACACTAGGCATTTCACATTAAAACTCTTACAATCCATGGCATAGAATTCACAATTACAAAGTTTGGGTGGTGACTACAGTGGAAATATTCTTGAGTGTGAGTGTAAGTGTGTGTGTGTGTGTGTGTGTGTGTGTGTGTGTGTGTGTGTGTCGGGCACTCACTCATAGGCGACTTCCGGCATCCTGTGCTGCTGCCCATGCCAAAGATATCTGACTCGTCGACACCAAACTCTGGCGCATCCTCAAAGTCATCTCCCTCGCTGTCACTGACCATGTGGATATCTGAGCACTGCTACACAAACAGGGGACATGCGCTGTCAAAATCCACTTATTTTAGCTTATTTCACTCAGATAAAAACAGCTGAACACAAAACAGCACATTCTTGGCCTAAACCGCCTGACTCAATCAAACTGGCCCCATCCTGATCTCTTTCCATAATTATTGATCTGCTGACTAGCTGTTGCAACTGAGCAGGACAGGGCGTATGTGTAGAGGTGGGTGTAGTGGTGGGTGTAGTGATGGGTGTATGTGTAGAGGTGGGTGTAGTGGTGGGTGTAGGTGTAGAGGTGGGTGTAGTGATGGGTGTATGTGTAGAGGTGGGTGTATGTGTAGAGGTGGGGGTAGTGGTGGGTGTATGTGTAGAGGTGGGTGTAGAGGTGGGTGTAGAGGTGGGTGTAGGTGTAGAGGTGGGTGTAGAGGTGGGTGTAGTGATGGGTGTATGTGTAGAGGTGGGTGTAGTGATGGGTGTATGTGTAGAAGTGGGTGTAGTGATGGGTGTATGTGTAGAGGTGGGTGTAGAGGTGGGTGTGGTGATGGGTGTATGTGTAGAGGTGGGTGTAGAGGTGGGTGTATGTGTGTGTATGTGTAGAGGTGGGTGTAGAGGTGGGTGTATGTGGGTGTAGAGGTGGGTGTATGTGTAGAGGTGGGTGTATGTGTAGAGGTGGGTGTAGTGATGGGTGTATGTGTAGAGGTGGGTGTATGTGTAGAGGTGGGTGTAGTGATGGGTGTATGTGGGTGTAGAGGTGGGTGTAGAGGTGGGTGTAGAGGTGGGTGGGTGTAGAGGTGGGTGTAGAGGTGGGTGTATGTGTAGAGGTGGGGTGTAGAGGTGGGTGTAGTGATGGGTGTATGTGTAGAGGTGGGTGTATGTGTAGAGGTGGGTGTAGAGGTGGGTGTATGTGTAGAGGTGGGTGTATGTGTAGAGGTGGGTGTAAGAGGTGGGTGTATGTGTAGAGGTGGGTGTAGAGGTGGGTGTAGAGGTGGGTGTATGTGTAGAGGTGGGTGTATGTGTAGAGGTGGGTGTAGAGGTGGGTGTGTGAGGGGTGTAGAGGTGGGTGTATGTGTAGAGGTGGGTATATGTGTAGAGGTGGGTGTAGGGTGGGTGTATGTGTGGGTGTATGTGTAGAGGTGGGTGTAGAGGTGGGTGTAGAGGTGGGTGTATGTGTAGAGGTGGAGGTAGTGATGGGTGTGGGTGTAGAGGTGGTACCGTGGATAAGGGGACTGGACTCGGGCCGGGCACTTCTTCAGCCTGCTCAGTGGGAACGGCGGGGGACGAGCGTCGGCACACACTCAGGTGGTGGCAGGGGTAACTGATCCCTGAGGCAGCGAGCGTCATCTGGAGAAATGACAGACACACACACAGAGGAACGCTTTAGACAGTATAGAGGTCTCCCCACCAACTCGGAAACGTATTGACTGTACCTACATACAGTACCTCTCTGCTTCTCTACAGGAAACTCAACAGTCTCTTGAAAAAACACTTTGAAGGGGGTGTGGAGGGGCCTGAGGGGAGCCCTGAGTCCACTCCCGGCCCCCTCAGCAGTGGAAAGGGAAGGAAGGCCAGCACTCTCATTAACTCTCACACCGAGTGCGGAAATGTCAGCGGCTATGAGCACTGGAGGGACTCATTAAATACAGGCTGCCCCACGCGGCCTCCCCTAGGGCCAGGCCACGGAGAGGAGAAGAGATGGAAGAGAGAGAGGAGAGAGGGAGAGAGAACGAGAGGAGAGAGGGGGGGGTGAGATGATGTGTTTGTTCGTGAGGAAATGTCAGGGTCATATCAGAGAGGTGGCATTGTAAAGTATGGTGATTATGTTTTAAAGCCATGTCAGGACCTTCAGCTATTTTCAAAGCAAGAGCCAGGTTATACAATGAACTCTAAGCAAAAGAGGGTGGAGGATGTGTGTGTGAGGGGGTGTGTGTATGAGGGGTGTGTGTGTTTGGAGGGGTAACTCACCCTTTACACTATTTCTCCCCTGGGTCTTTAATGCAGACACTGGTATGGCCGAACGATATCGTACCTTAAAACAGCCAGCTTGGTCAGAGGACAGAGTTGTAATTTACACTCAAGGTTTTTTGAACGCATACATTGGACAGACCACTAGAGAGGCAGGGACAATTTCACTGAATTCTACGGAAGGTTCATTGGATTATTAAATCAAGCACCCTTTTGCCTTCATTTGGATAGGACGGTGAAGAGTGACAGAAAGTAAGTGGGAGAGATTGAGATATGTTGGGAACAGGAAATGACCGCAGGTCGGACTCGAACCTGGGTCCTTGTGGGCACTTAGAGCCTAATATGGTATGGGCGCTGTAGCCAGTTGTGCCACAGCGCCCCACATTAATCAAACACCTTTAAATCATATAGTAAACCCCAGAGGAGAGTCCTCAGGGCAGTGGAGAGTCCTCAGGGCAGTGGAGAGGAGGGCTAACGGCATGACTGACACCTGTGTGAATGAGGGGATAAAGCTCTGACATCCAGTGGTCATCCACGGGGTAACAATGCAGCTAGACAAAAGCCAGCTGGTAATTGCTGAATGAGGACCCAATTACAGGGCATGGTGACTGAGCTTGAAAAGCAGATTGACCGCTGCAGTTTTTTCCCACATCTCCTTAAGAGACACTTCACACACTTGACGGTCGCTTGACCGTGAAGAGTTACATCTCTGGCAAAGGAGAGGCTATCTTCAGCTTTTCAAATACAAATAAAAGAAAAGACCCTTACGAATGATATCTGGGCCATCAAAGTCAAGCAGGAACACAACAAAGCAGGCGAAAAAGGAAATAAGTTGAGGTTTTGTAGCCACAACAGAGAGATGAATTGATGGAAACAGGGGTCAAACACTGAGGTCATACTGAGGTATCTCTGTGTCCGACTACCACGGGCGTCCTTCAGGGGCCTGTGGCTGCTGTGTCCAGGCCCACACATACGGAGATGACTGATAGTATTTCTCCTGTCTTTCAGGGCTAATTAAAAGCAAGCCTGCTTTGCTGGAGAGACGGCGAGGGAGGCCTCCGTGTGCAGTGGAGTGGAGGTCTAAAGTGCACGGGAACACCAAGGGAGAACACTTAGCAGAATTGCTTCACATTGTTCCTCGCGGCCAAAATCTGCTAAAGCAATTGACCCAAAACAAGGCTAAAGTATCCCTGCGTGTTTTACAGACAAGGGGAAAAACTCATTTCATTTGACAGTGACAAGTGTTTTTATTTCATATGTTTTGCCAATTAACAACCCTATATATCCAGAGGCAACTGAGGTCTAAGAACTGTAATCTATCTGTATGTATCAATGAAACTAAGGGAACTGACACCAAAAGAAATCAATTTCTTCTGTACGCACAATCAATAAAAAAAACAAAAAACAACAGAATTTCAGCAAATTTTGCCCGAGGTGTCTCCAAGTCTGCTGTACTCTGCACTGCACTCTGAGCAACAATGCAGCATCTAGGGAGAGATTTCTCAAAGAGGGCCTAATTGCCACTTAAGGGGCACTCCTCATCAGAGTAGTGGCTGCTGGAGTTTACTTAGCCGCAGGCAAGAGCAGAGGTTGTGGGCGATGTGAGGGAATTCTGCAGCGCCTTTCTCTTCGCCCCCTTTCCAACAGAGTGGCAATCAAACGTGAGAATCTTCACAATCCGCCTCCTTTTACCCCCCCCCATAACCCCCCTGACAATACGGGGCTTTTCCTTGAGCACTCCAGTAAGTGTGAAAATAAAAGTTCATCACTTTCTGTCTCAAAGGGACCAGGAGGGGGTGGGTAGTGCAGGGAAGGGCAGGGATTAGGACGCAAAAGGAGTCGGAGAAATACAAAGTTCAGCGCCTCCGCCGCGCTTTGACCTTCGCTCTCTTCTGGTTCTTCATCTCCTCCTCCTCCTCCTCCTCCTCCCTGACAGGCGCGAGAGGACTGCCTCAACGAGGACACTGGGTGCCTCGGGGTATGAGGGAGAAGAGGTCAATCCTCTCACACACACCCCTCCTCAGCATCTCACAAACAAGCAGATCCTCTCTCCTATGGATTCTTTTAATTAACACTTGCATTCAAGAGCTGCCATTGGATGCCTTGGTAAAAGAGAAAAAAAGGCATTCTATCTCTTTCTTTTTCTTCTTTTTATCACTGCCAGCCTCTCTCTCTCTCTCTCTCTGAATCTCATTCTGTTTCATTTTCTTCTCTCTCTCTGTTTTTTGTCTCTGCCGGTGTTTGGATTAGGTCTGTGGCTCGGAGAGGGTGAGATAATTACCGCTGACAGCTGCACGGATGGCAGCCACTGTAGCCCCCCTGCCCTAGCAGCACCTTGGTGCTCCCCTCTTTGATCCGCGCGTGCACATACACACACACACACACAAACACATAGAGAGGGGGGCAACAACAGAGCCTGAGAAACAGGGGGAACACATAAAGAGACAAGGGAAAAGAAGAAAGAAAGAAAGAAAAAAAAGACAGACAGACAGAAAGATGCCGCACCCTAAACACCTGTTGGCCCTCCTTTGAGCCATTTTCCACTCTTCTTTCTAGCTGCAGATATGTCATTCCTGATTACAATCACAGAGCTCTGCAAAAGCATATATGCTCACACAAGTGAACACCCATGCGTACATTGATGAAGAGATAAAAAATTTGTGTGGAACGTCACTTTGAAAGCACATGTTGGGAATGAGAAAATACAATGACGTTAAAATTACAAAAGAAAACAAATAAAAACAAATACAAAAATGGGATTCAATCTCATCCCACCTGCAACTGAATTTTCTCGGACTCCACAATTGAATCATCTAATAATGTCTTTATAGTACTACTTTGTGTTAGCAAGTGAAAATCATGATGCCTTTCTCATTAAAATTTAACCCGGTAAGTAATATTTTTAAAAATCTTTTCTTAAGGCACGTTAAAAATTCAACGTTTCAAACCCAAATGAGCCCAGCGGTCCTGGGCGCTAAAAGCTTGTGGGTCATGGTGGTGGTGGTGGGTGTGAGCGGGAGCAGAGTGGGAAGCCAGGGCCCTGCTCAGCTCCACAGCACATCGGCCGCGGCCGGCTCCCCGGCTGAATGTCACCTGACAACGGCAATCACTACGGGGGCTCTGTCGGAGCTTAGTGCTGAGCCTGGTAGCCACGGCAACCAGCAAGACCCCCCCCCCCCCAAAATAAGCCGGCACGGGTTCGCTGGTGGCGGCGGCAGCGCTGATCCATAGGAGGCGAGGTAAACGCGTGAGCCACGCCTCCTCGGCCTCCGCCAGGCACGCCTTTAATACATTAGCAAACACCATGAAACACTGAATAAATGTCAGCAATTACGCCGGCAAAAACCGGGGAGTTTAATAAGGATGTTCCAGCGCCTGTCAATCACTCCCACAGGTACTTACAGAGCCGTCAATCAAAGCAAAAACCAGCCTGCCAGGTGCATAAATGTGTGTATGAGTGTGTGTGTGTGTGTTTTTGTGTGTGTGTGTGTGTGTGTTTAGGAGGGTGGGGGGCTGAAGGCAGTGAGCTGTGGAGCTGAAGCCTTTAAAAATGAAGTGAGGAGTTTAAGGCGTCTGCCCGACAGGCATCTAATGCCATAGCCAGCCTCTCCACCTGTTTAACTGTTCTGACTGATCGAGAAAGGCTTCAAATTAACACTAAACTCCTACAGCCTACTCAACTACAATTTTATTTTTAATGTGTACATTGTTCTTCAGAATGACAAATAACTCTTAAACATGTTCACCTCTTCTATTTTTACATCAACTATCTCCAGGGAATGATGCTATAGCTTGTATTTTTTTTTTTTTACAAATTGTTATCTTGGGATTGAGTACATGCAATTGGTGCCTTGAGTAGTCAGTAAGCCTTACCACACTCTCATACAAAGTACATTCACATCAGTGTAGCAAAAGAGTGTGAGTGAGATGCATCTGCCTTTGATCAATAAAAAGTATTTCCAGAAAAGCAGAGCGTTTGACCTCTGACCTCAACCAACCACACTTCAAAATGGCTTTATCCTTGGTGACCTAAGCTTGTTGTGATGCACCATAAAATCCGCCGCCTAAATCTCAGCGTGAACCTCTAATATCGGCACACCCACAATATAAGAGTTTTAATGAATCATAGCCAAGCACCTGCGCATGCAGCTGAAGCACTCAGGGCTTTTTTATTCAACATTCTCCCTTACATGTACGCCCTCACTAGCAATACATAAACCTGTTTGCTTTGAATAAAATGGCTGCCCATATTGACTAACTCTTAAGGCATTAGAATGTGAAATGAGGACAGAGCGGCTCTCTCCTTCTGCCCGCCTGCTCCTCACGTATTAAGTGGATGTGAGGGGGCACCGACTGAGAGGAGGCAGGATAATGACTGGAGAGAGGGGAGAAAACGGCGCTTATTTGGACTCCTGGAAAATGTAATTCTAAGCCCTGCCTGTCATGTTTATTGGTACAAATCCCAGAGGGCCAGGCAGGGTTAATGAGATATGCGACTTCAACAGTCTGGCTGGTGAGAAAAGGGCTTTTCTATCTAAAGCTAGTGGGGGGGATATTTCAATATATATATTAAAAAAATGCCGGCTCCAAAGCGGGGCCATTATTGAAGCCAATGACTTTAATATCTCTTCCTCAGGCAGGAGGTGGCAGAGGGGATTTAAGAAAGCCAGCGTGTGTCCAGCTTCAACCACACACCTGGGCAAGAGTACAGGTGTGGACCAGCCGAACAGCTTTGCTGTGGCTTCAGATGCATTTATGAACATCACCCCACGATTACAGGGTTGGGCTCTGGGATGTGGTATTGTGGACACTGCAAGAGGGCAGTTTGTGGGTAGAGGAAGGTGGGACAATAAGATCCTCGGATATGATGTGGTTTTGGCAACAAGTGAGCGGCTGAATCTAGAGCCAGAAGTATTTCAAGAACTGCATCAAAAACAAAACAAGCGAAAAGCAGTTACCGTTTGCAGTTACCGTTTGATGTTCATAAATTTGTGACAAAGAAAGTGCAAAAGAATAATAATGTATCAAGGTTTGCCAAACAGTGGAAATTCCTGTTTCATGTGGTGACGCACAGCCAACAAAGCTTAGAAATGAGCCTACAGAGTAGGATGGAGGAGGAGGATGCATTAGAATGCCTTTTAACAAAACTTGGTTTTCTGTGGATGGGTTTAGAAGCCGCTTTTCTAACATGAATGGTCGTATGCCTGATATCAGAAATCAACATACAAACCTACATTATACTTTCTTAAGTAAGACATCATAGGCCATCACATCCATTTCCTTGTGAGTCAAGTAGCCACACAACCAGCATGGGAACATCTTCACTTCGGGTGTCAAGATTGGTAACGGGGAGTGTAGGGGGAGGTTGGGGGATGGGGGAAGTTCCACAGGGATCAGTACGAGGACCTCCTCTGACCACAGTCACTCTTGTTTCCCTGAAAGGTGGTGAACTAAGACCAGGGCGGGAGAGGTCAGAGACAAGGCATTGGGGTTGATCTTTAGTGTCCACACACAGAGGACAAGGGGAGAGGACCCGCTCCGACATCTTAATTAGGTTTAACTAACCCTAGGTTTAATCTTGCGTTTGACAGATGGTTTCAGTATTGGTGATGTCTTAATAGTTTCATACCCATATGGATACGTAGCAGGGGAGAGCAAGGCTATTTTTGAGGTGTTTGAATAATTCATTAGTCATAGAAAAGGCATGTTGTCAACAATGACATGTTGAGATTATGACATCAAGATGATGAATACTCAGGCACATTACTATAAAGTTGTGGCAATTTTCCAGAAGCTTCTACAATAACCACAGCAAATGTATAAACAGAGGAAATTAAACTTTTTCAAATCCCAACGTCTTGCCAACACAGAGCAGAGAAGGTATTTCACACAAAAAACTGCCTTTAAGCTCATGGGATCTCTGGTCTTCCAAACCACATGTCTGAATACACAGTTGATAGTACTGAAGGTTTCTGTTTATACTAAAACAGCCCTTCAGCAAGAATGACAATTACAGAATGGTGCATGGCCCCCTCACAGCCTTTTCACTGCCTCAAATCCCTTCACCTAAAACCACCACGGAGCCAATTGGAGGGATTTTGCCTGATTTTCGTGGTAAAATCAACACGGCGAGTCGTTTAAGGGCTATAGGGTTAGAGGGGGGATGCTTACCGAGTCGCTGGTTGCCGGGGTTAGAAGGGGGATGCTTACCGAGTCGCTGGTTGCCGGGGTAAGAGGGGGGATGCTTACCGAGTCGTTGGTTGCCGAGGCTGGCCACCCGTCCCACTGTTGGTGTCGAACGGGGATATTTGTCAGGTCTGAGATGTTCCTTTTCACCTGTAGGAAAGAATGACAGCCACGTTAGCACAGAGAGGAAAATAATACCCAACCCCTGATCAAAATCATGATCACTTGCTAAAACTCAGGTGTATTTTTTAGTGAGAAATTTGGTAACAGTGTGGTTATGACAGAGGTACAGACAGAGGTTATGAAACACTTTATTTGTATCAGATCAGCTTGTCAGTACGAATTTCCTTCAAGCCTCTCACCCCCACACCCCTTGTATCAAAATCGCCAGAGTCATGGTGAATAGGACGTCAAGGCCCTGAAAGGCCAAGCAGACCGAGTGCAATTCCCCTCGCTCTGTTTGCATTCCACAGATGCCGCTACTAATGCCCAGTGACAACAGCCCCACGCTCTGCGCCCTGAAATGGACAGTATTTCTCTTGGGCCTTTCAGGGGCCGTGTATCTGCACTTGATAACACTGGGCGCTTTTAAACAGTTAGCAGCCAGAACCTTCGGCCCGGCCTACCCCCTGCCTGCGCCTGTTGGTTTAAAGCCCAACGCCAGGCTGATGTGCGCCCGACGGGGGTGATCAAAGTGGGACGCGCGGTGGCTGAGCCAGGGGCCGGGGTCCGAAGGCAGGGGTAGGGGGGGCGTGCTTGAGCCACATTACCCCCGCAGAATGCCTCTCCACCCCTGCGGGGGCGGTTACAGAAGCAGAGCAAACGGCTCTCCATTGTTCGTCGAAAGCCCCTGCTCACACACACAGCCCGTAATCCTCACACCGCTCTCGTTCTCCCTTCTTCTTGCACGGACGGGGCAGGGTAGGGCAGGCCGGGCCCAATGGATCCTCGGCCAGACCGAGGGCTCGTGCCCACGGAGGCAGAAACGAAGGGGGGGCGTGGAGCGCCAGGGAAAACAGAGGAAGTGGAGCATTGAGAAAGGGGCGAGCGATGCAGCGATGGACGAGACAGGATCTATTCAGGATGTTCAGTCGTTCAAAACGTACATAATGTTAACTGTGCTACATACGCAATTCTTACTGTCTCATCGCGCAATGCTGTATGGACATGTTGATTAGATGGACTTTGCATTTCACACATCAACTGTAGGCTTAAGTTTTTACATGGATTATAAATAAGACTAGGGCTCTAAATGTGTCTATTGCCTATTTGGCATTGCAAGTTAAGATGGATGGCTCTATGGTTTGAGACGTATAAAGAGCAGTTGGAGGAGTAAGATTACATTTCACCTCAGACTACCGGTCTCTCTCTTATTGGCTTTGTGTATGTCTGTGTATACACCTCTCTCTTTCCCTATGCGTTTCTAGCAGACTCTCTTTCCCTCAGCGGTAAAGGACACTGGCCCAACACACACACACACACACACACACAGTCTGTGGCATCCTTTATGAAGTGGGCCAAGGTCAGTAGGGGTGACGGGTGTTATTACAGAGTGTAATATCTGTGTTTGACCAGAGGGCTACAGGGATTTCGCCAGAGAGCCCTGACCGCCAGGCGGCCATAAACACCCGCGCCCAGCTGTAATGAAGCGCTGCGGGTCAAAGGCCGTGGCAGCCCTGGAGAAAGAAGAAACTAATGCCAATGTGGAGGTCCCGTCTGCAGCATCTGCTGCTCCAGAGCAGCATGGCTAGGGGTTCCAATGGACAACCCCCCCACACACACAGTTTACCCTCTCTACCCCAAATGCCTGCAGTTATGAGAACCACTCTGTGGTAATTTTTCTGCCAATCCAGCACAGATATACTCCACTTTCAACAGGACAAAACCTGAATCTCACTTTTTGTCTTTTCTCTTTTTTCTCTATGCTTATCAATACCAACAACAGTAACATTTGAGACAACAGATTTGGAAATGTGTTGTTTATTCAGCTCTGACATCAACAGCCTGTTAAAAAAACTCAGGAAGCAATATGCAAACATTTTCAAGGCTTTCAAGTTTGAAAATATTTATTATCTGCACACTGAACCTTGAGTTGTCTGTTGGTTTGCTGGCTTGTCTGACTATGAAGAGCTTGTGTGATCTGACAGAGTTGCTAGGTCATCATTTCCTGCCCTTATATTAGGGGATGGTCCAGTAATCTCAGAGACTTCAGACCTGCACAGACGCATCTGTGCTTCTCTCCTAAACCAATCATCTCTCTCTCTCTCTCTCTCCCCCCCTCTCTGTGATAGGCACCCTTAATTAAAGTTTCAAGTCTATTATAGCCTATATAATATACCCCAGCGTGGCAAGATGCATTCTTATTTTGTGTTTTCCTTTCTTGGCAATAAATAAATAAATAAATAAATAAATAAATAAATAAATAAATAAATGCCATCACGCAGCAGCTTATCTAATCAAATTGCTAAGAAAAAAGGACTTTACAAATGAGCCACAAACTGGTCTAATGTCCAACCCTCGAGCATCTATCTATAAATTACAGGAACGACTGTGTGTGTTTGTTTGTGTTTGTGTGTGTGTGTGTGTGTGTGTGTGTGTGTGCCGCATATCTGTAACAGTTTGCCCGATTGATTTCAAATTGCCAGGTGTCTTGCTACGGGCACAAGTAAGTGCAGTGCCAAGTTTGACGTTGTTTGGATAAGAAAAGCAAAAGATATCGTTAAATATATCGGTATAAGAAGCACACACTGGCATTTGCCGCTGGCCACTCTCCCCCTCACACAGCGCAGCGCAGGACCAGGAACAGAGAGGATAGAAGCGGAGCTTTGGTAGAAATGAATCATGCACGGCACGGGTAGTCAAGAGGCAAGAGCTTTGGATGATTATCATGTCAACAATATAGAATGCGATTTGCTTGCATAAAATGATTCCGCGGATGTTGCAACAAGACGCCCACAAACATGGGTAGGCTGCAGTGACTATTCAAAACAATGTGAAAAAGTATGTGCAATAGGCAAAACCAACACTTTGGGGAAGCTACTTTGGATTGTTAAATAAACAATCGATCATTCCAACTGCAAGGTCACAAATTGAAACGAGTGATAATGGTCCCAAATTTAAGGACGTTGACACACATGCAAAGCAATACCAGCTGCAGACAACGACTGGCAGAGCGTGATGTCACTTATAGGCTACCAGGACTGTTTTGAGTCCCAAATGTCATATAAGGCATCATTCCACAAAACAGTTTGTCTTCTCTATCATAAAGTTATTCAATAGGCTAAACATATTTTATTAGGCTATTGATTTAATTGATATTGTTGTTTATTATTACTATTCTCCTTATTATATTTGACCAACATTCTAATCTGTTCCCTGTTCAATTTTAAATATTATGTTGTTTTGTATTTATGTGTCGCTTTGGACAAAGGCGTCTGCCAAATCCATAACCATATTGCCTAAACTCAAAACAGCTGTTGAGATTGACATTTTGAGATGTTACATGCAGCCATGCTTAAATTCTGCTCATTATATTTATTATAATGTATTATAACATACTATTAAGTTTTGAATGCTTAGCTGAAATATTGCTTCCCCCCCAATCATCTTATTTTTAAAACAGGCCAACATGCGGCCATGTTGGCCTACGGGCACTGCACTAGTTTCCCTAAAAGCAGAGATGTCCTCTCCATGAGGATTTAACCTCACTTCTACCCACACTCACTAATCAAGGGCCCTCCAAGCAAGGCTCATCTTTACTAGCTAACAATGATCACTTCACAGGGCTTTTCAGCTCACTCAGACCATTTGCATCCATGGACATGAGATTCTGAACAATACTGCTGGATACTGAACTGCAGGGCTTTGCCATGTATGATTCCCACGCCATGTTGAACGGATGACATTTGTAACATGTCCTGGAAGATTACTTGGACCATGTGATGCAATTTGATTTTGCTCTGCCTTCAACTGTCGGTGAGGAGAGAAAAAAAAAGCTCATCTCTATTAAATCCTGGTTCCACTGGCATTTGATTTTAAATGTCACAACCCAAGCTCATGTGGATGCACTGCCCTCAGTTGCTGAAATGTAATACTTCAAAGACATTATTTATTATACTATGCTGCAATCTATGAGATAATGACATCTCCTAAGCCAGCACTTCTCTAGGGGCCTTTCTGTTTATGTTACCTCTCTATTGGAACATGCTCACATTTACATTCAAATTTCCAGCCACAACACACATAGTATGTTCAGAGCTATGTGTGAAAAACATCACTTCAGCCTGCACTGTATCTCACATCCATCCATCTCACATCCAACAGAGTGTTCAGCACACATGGAGGAGAAATGAGTTAAATGCAAGGCTGGAGCATAAAACCTATCCATATAATGGTTTCAGTCAGGAGGAAAGTGGGCTCAGAGGGATGCAGTCTGCTCAATACTGACGGCCAGACAATTGGGAGAGGAGTTTGGTGCTGCCACCTCTCAGCTAATCACGGAATTACACAGTCTAGGGAAACCCAGACATAGCCGAGGACTATACTGCAGACAAGCCCACTACCTAACCCCCACAACACACTCTAACAACCAAGCAAGCATTCCTTATAGAGCAACTATACTAGCGAGTAATTATACTACACTAACTATACTAGTATAGAGTAACTATAGTTCATGGCAACAGGGCCGTGTGATAGCAGAGAGGAGAGCCCATACAAGTGTACCCGAGGAAAGGAATTCTGTAAACGGATTATACGCTGGTCTCCCTAGGACAAGAATTAAAATGCTACGTGACATTTGGACCCGCGTCATCACGAGTGCCTATCTGGCCAAGGACAACGTAATGACCATGACTCATAAAATGAAGCATTTTCAAATCTGTGTACGACAAAGTTTACACGTTTGACACTGACGAGGATATTCTATTACACACACACACACACACACACACACACACACACACACACACACACTAACTAATGATCCAATCTTTCTAAATGCCAAGTACTGGTAATCCCTGGCTGGAGAGGAATCAAAGAGTGGCGAAAAAAAAGGTTGCTGTTAAACAGTCTCAAGCGCCGCAGCACCAGATGCCTTTTATTCACACTCTTTCTACCGCTCCCTCTCTGTCTCTTTCACTTTCTTTCTCTCTCTCTCTCCATTTCTCTCCCCAAGCCTTCTCTCCTCTAAAGCGTTCATATCTCCAGCTGCAGAGTTTAAAGAGCGCTGGGGCCCGGCGAAGAAATCCCCAGGACGGCTCGTCTGGTCACGGACGCCCCAGGCCCTATTGGCCAGCGCCTATTCTACCCGCCACTTTCCTGGCAAACATTTACTCTGCAGCTTAACAGCCCCACACATTCGGAGCAGGGACTGCCAATCAGATGGAGCCCAAATGATGGCAGAGAGAGAGAGAGAGAGAGAGAGAGAGAGAGAGAGAGAGAGAAAAGAGAGGATGTTAGAGTGAGGGGGGAGCGAGAGAGAGAGAGAGAGAGAGAGAGAGAGAGAGAGAGAGAGAGAGAGAGAGAGAGAGAGAATGAGAGAGTGAGGGGGAGCGAGCGAGCGAGAGAGAGAGAGAGAGAGAGAGGAGGGGGAGAGAGAGAGAGAGAGAGAGAGAGAGAGAGAGAGAGAGGAGGATGTTAGAGTGAGGGGGAGCGAGCGAGCGAGGGAGAGAGAGAGAGGGAGAGAGAATGAGAGGATGTTAGAGTGAGGGGGAGCGAGAGAGAGAGAGAGAGAGAGAGAGAGGGAGGGGAGAGAGAGAGAGAGAGAGAGAGAGAGAGAGAGAGGGAGAGAGAGAGAGAGAGAGATGGGTAGAGTGAGGGATAGGAGACATAAAGGAGGGAGAGAGAAAAAGAGGGGAGAGAAAAAAAGAGAGGGGGAGAGAGAAAGATGGGTGGTGGAAGAAAAAGAGTAGTGTGTTCCCTGGGAGCCACAAGGCAAACCAGGAGCCTTTGGCAAAAACAAACAAGGGGGGACAGGACTTTCTCCCCATTGATATGCAGAAGCAGGAAGCTGAGGATGATCTTCAGCTAAGACAAAAGACGACCCAACAGAGAGAAAGATGGCCAACAGCAGCAGCTTCCATATGCAGCCCATGGGGTGACAGTGAGTGTGAGAGAGAGAGAGAGAGAGAGAGAGAGAGAGAGAGAGAGAGAGAGAGAGAGAGAGAGAGAGAGAGAGAGAGAGAGAGAGAGAGAGAGAGAGAGAGAGAGAGAGAGAGAGAGAGAGAGTGAGTGAGTGAGTGAGAGAGTGAGGAGTGAGTGAGTGAGAGAGAGAGTGAGAGAGTGTGAGAGTGTGAGAGAGAGAGGAGATGGCAACTTTAAGATGGTGTTGCTGTTTTTTTTTTCCCTTTCTTAAATTCAAGCTTGCCATCTGCTTGTCAAAGCACTGTAAAAAGCTTTTGATGAAGACCTCAACATGTCTGATGCAAATAAACATCACACTCAGGCAACTCGTCAGTGAGTTTGGATTTTTAGCATTAATTGCCCACATTATAACAGATCATGAGCTTCACACTCTGTCCACAATGTGCAAATGCTATGCTGAATAAAGACTCGATATTAAAAGCCATTTAACCAAATGCAGTGTTTCCCATACATTGACTTATTTGTGGCGGCCCACCACAATATCAACATTGACCACCACCCAATGATTTTCCAGGTTGTACTAAATTGTGCTTAAATCCGGTTAGCATCATAACCACGCTGTAATTTGTTAAAAACCTGTTGTATTCAAGTTAATTCTGCAAACCAACCACCACAAATGGAATTATGTGGGAAACACTGAAATGTATGAATAATCTAAATCCAGCATCTAAACAGACATCCCCATGGACACACAGGATGCCCTCCAGGATAATCTAATGTGTTTAAGGTAAGAGTTCACCAGCGTCGACCAGGCAGGCTTGTCCTGTCTGTCTGTGGCCCAGGCTTGCGTCACTCCCCTCTGCCTCAGACCTCCTCCCAAGTCCACACTGCAAGCTCCTCTCCACAGGCTACCAAACCTGCCTTCTGTGATCTCCGCAGAAACACTTAAGGTTCACAGTGGGCGCTCATCAAAACCATCTGCTGGGGAGGGGGAGCTGCGTGTGTGAGTGTGTGTGTGTGCGCGCGAGTGTGTGTGTGTGTGTGGGGGGTTGAGGGAGGGTTATGGGGGCGTTGGAGCATCGGCCTCGGTACGATTAATCTTCTCTCAATTAGCACTATAACAGGCCGCTGCAGCAGGCGAGGCCAGAGCACAGCAAAGGTGGGAAACGGCTAACAGCATGGCGGCAAAGATGACGACATGGAGGGTAAGATCAGAAAAAGATCAGAAAGAAGGAGGCGCGAGGGGGGCAAGATAGTTTAGGCAAGCTGGTGCAGAGCTGGAAATGTGGGCTTTTATTAGTGTTAACATGGTGTGCAATGGTGCAATGGAGTCAAGACTGTGTGACTGTGAGAAAGGGAGAGAAAGAAAGCTGTGCTGATGATGAAGAAATTGGCTTGAGTACAGAGTCAAGATAAATGATGACAAAAACATTGACATTAAAACATTGTAGGTCGATGTCTGAAGGGCCTGGTGAACAAAGATACTCCAATCACCAATCGGAGTCACCAATGGAGTCACACACACACACAGTATCCATCTTCTCCACTCGTCCAATTAGGGCTTAGCCCTGAGGTTCATCACGACGCGTTGTCCGACAGCGGCCTCAGTCGAGCCTTCCCTGAGGCTTCTGTTGAACCTTCACAGGAGCAACCTGACAAAGCCTGACTGCGATGGACCTTCACCGGAGCAAACTTTGCTCACGCAGCCTGACAAAACCTGACTGCGACGGACCGACCTTAAAGGCTTCCGTTTTCTCCGCCAGCACATTGTGACGCCCCATCGGGGCTCTTAGGAGAAGAGGGGAAGGGCTGGTTAACGGGGAGGTATGGTGGGGTGGTGAAGCTGTGCCGGTGATCCGTCGGGAGCTTGTTACATTTAACGCGGAGCAGACTACCAACTGTGAATAATTGACGGGGCCATTTCAGAGAACTCCACGCAGGTTACTAAAGGCCTCGAGAACGAAGAGAACTCCACGCAGGTTACTAAAGGCCTCGAGAACGAAGAGAACTCCACGCAGGTTACTAAAGGCCTCGAGAACGAAGAGAACTCCACGCAGGTTACTAAAGGCCTCGAGAACGAAGAGGAGGGTGGGGGACCCATGCGTTTGGAGCACCTTAGGTTCTGTAGCGCTTCTCTTCTCTCTTTCATTTCTGCTGTGCTCGTTAAAACTTCTGAGCCCAACATGGCTGGTCCACTCAATGGTCAGTCTCAGAGAGGATTGCTTTCACACACAGATATAATGCCATGCGGGGGGAGGCAGTATGCAGACCACAACGCTTACTGCACAACTGAGTTCCTGACTACTCATCTCCATCTTGACTGTTTACTGTTTATAGTGCTGATGATATGTAAGGGTAGCCTAGAAATCTAGACGCACCCTAGCGGCGGCAAATTAATTTGCTCAGCCTGTACGTCTAGTATCGAACCATAGGAATTTCTATTGGCTTAACACCGTGGATGTTCTCCAATCACAGCCTATTTCGTTAGAGAGTCTTAAATGGGCTTAACAGGATAACAACATCCCGCGACGGTGAACAACAAGGAAGGTGGCTATGGCGAACGAAGAGCCGGTTGTTTGAATCGGCGCTGGTCAACTTTGGAGGAGTTGGACTTGTGCTTTTCTTTGAAAGTAGAGCAACACAATGCACTTTAAGTCATTCCTTCAAGAAGGATGTATTTGCCGCTTTGCCGAATCGGATAATGGATATGGTCGTAGAAGGCTGGCCTATTGCATGCCTAGGCATTTTGAAAGACAATTCTCTGCCGCCCTTGGATTAAGCAGGTGAATGATTCGATTCCAGACTATACATTTTAATGATATAGGATGGCCGCCAGGCTAATGTAAGGGTACATTACAAAAAAATAAGAAAACAAGGTAGGTGTGCTCTTGAAATGTGTCCATGAAAATAATCAAAATATGTTAAAAGAAACAGACATGTGTATCAGCATCAGTCAGATGGAGATGATCAGAATAACGTGTTGTATATAAGGGGGAAAATATAACCCACAACATGTAGCCAGGATGTCCATTAGCCCATTCGTTTTACCATGGGGGGCAATCATGGACAATCATTCTGAATCATCCACAGAAAAGATAGGGGAAGTGCATCTTCCTGACACTGTTAAGATGTGCTAAGCCTACAGTTTCTCCCCTCTCAGACCCCCCCCTCCTGTGTGCCAGGCCCAGCACAAATGAATATTTCATGGGCTCTCAAATCCTGTGTTTAATTTGAGCTCCCGGAGAGAAGTGAGGCTCCCTGCTAGCTATATCAGGCCCCTCGCCACCGCACAACCACAACCACTTCTGCCCAAATGTTTCTCTGCGCCTGCCAATTTGTCTTCAGATCAAACAGATTTGGGGCCGTTTAGACTGTGAGCAGTCACGTTGGAGGGGGGAGATCTTCCTCTGCTCACAAGGCTCATGTGTAGCCTAGTAACCAACAGCAGGGGTGTATATGGAGGTATCAGATTCAGCCTCAGCTGGTTACCACTAATAACGTATGCTAACAATGATAAATTTATATGATTTTTTAATAATTTGACAATTCTTCAGCATTTGTACTTTAGTTACTCTTGTTGGAGTTTGATGTTTGGGAAATACTGTCAGTAGCTCTTTGAAGCTTGAGGTTCATATTGTATGCATGTTATGTCATGTAGTCCAGAGACACGACTGTGTGTGCGCAAATGTGTATAAAACAAGAGGCACCAGCCAGAGAAGAGGTGTAGGCTGGAGAGTGCGTGTGAGTTTATGTGTATGTGTGTGTGTGTGTATGTGTGTGTGTATATGTGTGGAGAGCCCGATGAGCAGTAGTAGTGTACAGAGCTGATGGGTGGGGCCCCTCACCTCCTGGATGGTTTTGCTGGCGGGGAAGTTCAGGCTGTAGTCCCTCTGGGCCTCACGGTGGCTGATCACCAGTAGGAAGCTCTGATTTAATGACTCTTGAAGCATGCTGGACAACACACACACACACACACGGGAGACAAAAGAAAAACACAAAACAAAACAGATTTGTTAGTGTCAAGCAGGGAAGCAAGTAAGAACTCGTCAGACGCTGGCCCCTACCGTGAGGGGCTTCCCCTCCCTCTCTCCAGGGGCACGGCTGATGGAGGAAGAACAAGCTCAGGCTAGGACCGCCACTCCTGCCACCGCCGACCTGCCTCTCACCAGATCAACACACCCAGCAAGATACTCAGCTGGGCCAGAGAGCACCCCCACAGACACACACACACACACACACACACACACACACACACACACTCCATATCTGTACTCTCTCCCACCCTCTGACAGAGCCAAGAGCCAACAGCCAGATGGGGATGGGCAGGGCGGGGCAGGGGGAGAGGGGTGCTCACTGCTCTCCAGAAGGAGGTCAGAGTTGGAGTGGGGCTTCCACTGACACTACTGGACACAACTGAGAAGCCAGACAGTCAAACAGAATGGGATGGCAAGCGCTGACTTGAGATGCTCACTATAGGAAACCTTTATGCAGCATTCTCTCTGCACAATGCATGCAACAACGTCAAGGGCGTCACTTCTCTTCAGACGACGACACATTTCCCAGCGAGGTTAAGTGCCGTTCTGAGTAAACGCCTGGGTCTGCGTGGATGCATATGAATCAACAGCTTAGTGGCCGTGGCGAGGGAAGGAAGGGAGAGGAGAGGAGAGCTAGGGAATTAATATGTAGCATCCACATTAATTATGCAATCAGCAGTTTAATCTGAGGAGCTTTGGACAAGCTTATGTTAACAGAAGCCCAAATTTACTGTAATGACAGCATATTTACATTGACTAAAACTCTGAAATCAATATGTAAATGTAATGTTTGTTATAGCTAGCGGCCAGATGATTGGGAAGCAAGTGTGTGTGTTTGCCCATTGTGTGCTCTTGTATGTGCGCCTGGGAGGAAGAGAGACTGTGTGTGTGTGTGTGTGTGTGTGTGTGTGTGTGTGTGTGTGTGTGTGTGTGTGTGTGTGTGTGTGTGTGTGTGTGTGTGATGCATATGTGATGGGACGTAGAGAGGTGAAGTGCTCAGTCAGGAGAGAGCCAAGAGGAGATTTAGTGACGAGTCTGGCGCCCGTACTCATATCTATGCTGGCGTCTGAGTGGAAGCAGCAGGGCAGCAGCACACTCTCCCAGCACAAGGGAAGAGCACAGAGCAGATGTTTCAAATAAGGATCCCCATGCCTGGGTGCACATCCGCTTATTCATACACCAGTCTAACACTCGTACGTGCCTTTCTCAAGCACAATTTACATAATTTCATTAGAAAAAAAAAGGACAACTAGCAGTAAGTGTCATGGCAACCACAAATCTGTAACAGTGATAGAATCTATCAAGACAACAATCTATCCATCTCCAACTTCTCAAACCAATAAGTGTGTCAGAATAAATTCCTCCTAGAAGTGCAATAGTATGGGAAGACAGAGAGGGGGAACTAACTATTTCAACAACAGACATGTATAAATGGATATAATTACTAAGTGACCACTTGTTTCACAACACTCGTTTTGAATCGCCTTTGACCGCTTTGAGTGGCTGCCAACAGGCATACTGTAGGCTACTCAAACATGTCCTAAAACAACCCTTAACGTTAGTTTTCAAAACTGTGCAACTCACCGAGTGGTTAGTGGTGTTCGTTGATGTTCCAAAACAAGTAGTGTAGCGAAATACAGTTGGTCATGTTTTATTTGGCATTTTGTAAAATCCCATTGATTTCTGTTGGAAGACTCATTGCACGTTGATATTACTGCGCCGTCTATGCTTCAGGTTCAAATATTGAGCGGTTGTGAGCAGAGGTGGGACCAAGTCACTGTTTGGCAAGTCACAAGTCTTAACAGTCAAGTCCAAGTCAAGTCCCAAGTAAAGACAGAGAAGGGCAAGTCGAGTCCAAGTCCAAGTCACATCAAAGCCAAGTCGAGTCCAAGTCCCAATCTTTTTCAAGTCCTGAACAAGTCATCAGGTATTTTTCACTTAATAATGGCATTATTAGACTATCAATCATACTTTTAACACATCAATCTAATCTACAGTATTTTTTTTATAAATACAGATTAAAATATGTTCAATGTTTCTGTCTTGAAATCTTTTACGATATATGCACCCGCATACCTGTGCAATATACGCATGAGCATACCCGAGTAATCTGTACGAAACGGATAGCTACATGGCACTCAGCACAGCAGCAAATATATATTGTTTTTCCAAATTGCGGCGTCCACTGTAAGGATGAGTAATAATTTGACTGATGGCATTTCACTGCGCTAGGCCACAGATTTGCCTGCAAACAATTTATGAGGTTGTCTGCCAGTGGCAACTCATAAAGCCAAGGTCATGGTTAATGATTACAATAAATGGTGACAAGAAGAATCGTCACAATTGTTGCGGTTAATTACGATTTTATTAGGGCTGTCAAACGAATAAAAAAATAACTAATTAATCTCATATTTTTAAATGAATTAATCTAGAATCTAGATTAATTGCGATTAAAAAGTAAATTTTCTCCCTAAAGACTAAAGCTCCTTATATGGCATATTAACAGCATAAATCACAAAACTGAGTAACCACAAAGGTAAAAGTAAAACACTTCTATATTATGTAAATGATAATAATGACACAGTCATTTTGTTTTAAAGTTTTAATTTCTTAAATAGGCTACTACACGTGATGCTGTTTGACTCATTTGTATGGTGCACTGTCACTTTAAGCCCATTGTGTGCCACTGTCCTCACGTTCTCCTAATGATCTTTTTTTTTCCGCTCCATTAGCTATGGCTAGTCCACAAACTCGAACATTGTTTGTGCCACGTGTATAGCACAATATTAACAATGATAAGCATGATATTAAGTTGGCACAAACAGCTTTCATTCCTTTGGAAATAAAAGCATGTAATGACATGATGCTTGCTAGACATTTTCTGTTTGCAATTATGAATTATGAGCCTGGTAGCCAGTAGCCACCTAGCTAAGTGGAATGCGTTTCAATCGGCATAGGCCTTATATCATGTGCTTCATGTTAAACGAATTATTGAAGACTTCAAAAGACTCACCAGTTCTATTACACAAAGGCAAAGACTACTCTTCATATTCTTGTCCATTTTCCAAATCACAGTGAGTGCAGCCTGACTATCAAGATTTATAACAGTAGTGAGAACCGGATAAATCCACAATTTCCCCTAAGCTCTTCATGATTTCCTTTTATACCTTTCTTATATAAGGAGATATCAATCATCATGAACAATGACCGGCCAGCTGGAACCTGCCACTCATTTTCTCTCCCTTCTGTTCGCGCTGAGACGTGTTCTCAATTAAATGGAGTAGGCTAGCATACTTTCAAGTTGGATCTTAATGGAGAGGACCCGAAAAGTATCATCTTTATGCAACATGCTGTTGGTGCATTTTGACATTGTAAACGTTATCTAACAAGAGTGCATATCAGTTTGCAGTAAAGCCACTATTTATTTAATGTTGGTCCTTCCTCGGTCTCTTGGTGCCCTACACACAGTGCGTGATGCTTGTGGTGGTAGCAGCAGCACTGATCACTGTGCTCTGCCTGCTTTTTACTCGCGGAAGTGAAAGCATCTCTGGGGTGACTGGTCCACGATCAGGAAATTTATTTTTTGACTCGAGACATGTCAAGTCATTACAAGTCAAAGAGGCAAAGTCCGAGTCAAGTCTCGAGTGAATAGTATTCAAGTCCAAGTAGAGTCGCAAGTCATGCCGATTTTGATCAAGTCGAGTCTGAAGTCATTAAAATCATGACTCGAGTCTGACTCGAGTCCAAGTCATGTGACTCGAGTCCACATGTCTGGTTGTGAGGTGTCTGAATAAATAGTTCCACAATAGCAAATAAGACAGTTGGAAATCATACATTGCGCCGATATATTTGCTTTTAATAATCAACACCACTAACCACTCGGTGAGTTGCACAGTTTTGAAAACGAACGTTAAGGGTTGTTTTAGGACATGTTTGAGTAGCCTACAGTATGCCTGTTGGCAGCCACTCTGAGCAGTCAAAGGCGATTCAAAACAAGTCAGAAAAGTCTAGACAGGACCAATCGTCAAAATGTCGGTGTCCACCACTCTAGTTCATCCAAAACAAACCAGAAAAGGGACTCAAAGTGCTAAATACCGGAATTTTCCTTTAAACACATCTGTGTCCGTTGCCATAGCATAAACACTGACATGGACAACTGGTCAACCATTGGACTGAGATGATTTGTTTATACTGTAAAGGCGCAGAAATATACTCAAGAATCGTTCAATTCTCTAGCCATTGTGTTTTCTTTCCTTTCCTCATACGTGATCATAAGTGAGTGTCCCCTTCACCAGGGGAGTGCTGACGTTAATCTCACATCTACACTCTAGCTGAATGGACGCCAAGAATAAGTCATTAGCAATGTGCAGTTTTTTGAGTCGTAAATAACAGTCCTTGTAGAAGCATGCCCAAACCACTACCACCGCAACCGCATGCAAATGACTGTTAGTGTTCCTATTTAATCAAAAAAGTTAATTTCACACACTGCACAATTTGCACACTTTTGATAATAAGGGTAGTAACAGAGGAGAGCTGGTGTTGATTAGATTACTTGTTGCAGTGGTGGTCTCTTCCATAAAGATACAATTAATAGAGAAACAACAAGACTAAATAAACAACTGAAAGTCGCTTCTAATTACAGGATGAGATGAGAAAAGCAGCAACAAGCTGGCGATTTTACAAAAACACAAATTCATCAAAACTTACTCTAATTCCATTCTATAATTCCAATCCTAATTTAGTGCAATTTATTCAAAAAGCTGTGAGAATAAACATGAATAATATTTCTAGAGTACACAACTTTCCATTTTTAATCGAAATCTGAACTAATGTTATTAGCAAATCGCATAAGCTGCAATTAATTATGATTATTTTTTACCATTTAAGTCAACGTCAATACTTATGGTTATATGATTTAACAGATTATTGTTATTACCGGTATATACAGATTATTCATGTATTATATACTGAATAGAAGTTTGACTTTCAAAAACTCTATCGGAAATCAAATTGCAATATGTCAAAAAAATTGCATGCAATTGCATACATGTTCCCTACATCATTCAGCCCTAGTACACAATAGTAGAGACAGGAAGAGAGAGGTTTCCAGACGTGCCCAGGATGCTGAACATGGGATGATGTGCTATTTTTATTTTCACCGTACATGAAAAGCTGTCATCTCCAGCTGTGAGGCTTTAGGTGGTGTGTGTGTGTGTGTGTGTGTGTGTGTGTGTCACCTGGTCTGGCCTGCTTGTGCCCTTGTCGCCTCCTGAGCCTCCACACCCCTCGAGGCGGCCCAGACAAAAATGTCAGCGCTCTTCTGAGACATAGAAAATAAGCGGTGGCAGTGGAGCTGCGAGGCAACTCAACAGATTGGTGGGGTTGTGAGATAAGCCTCCCCACCACCACCACTTTACCCTGCTGCATCGTGTCTCCCACAGAGAACAGACCGAACCACAGACCTGCACCAGTCTACTGCTCTAGGCTCCATTGCCTTTCACTGGGCTCCCGAACAAACGGCACAAACCTGACAGCCCCATCCTAGTTTTAAAGAGAAGGAATGTCTACATCTTTAACGGATGTCCAGAATATGATTTTAACGTATTTCAAGGATTTTGTTGCAACTGTCAACAGACTCATTCTGTGTTCCGCATCTGTAATGTATGTAATGTGGGTAATAAGCGCACCTCAACAACTGACCTTCTCCACCAAACCAGACCTACTGTGGCAGAGGTGATCAGATCACCACAAACTCTTAGTCTCATAAATTTACTGGTTATGATCAGGCCACCTCACAATGGGATTATCTGATGGCTGTCAATCACAGCTGATAATATCTCATTTGGACCCCCCCCACCCCCCAACGCACACACCCTTCAGATCTGCCAACTGATCATTCGCAAGACGGGCCTCTCTGAGCGCACAGCTGCAAGCCTGAAATGAATCTTTCCCTATACACTCGTTTGGGTTTGGAAATGAAAGGAACCTTAAACAAACACATCTCCGTGGGATGAAACAGAAAAAGATGATGATTCATACTGAATAATTCCTCGGCCTTAATTATTTATGCTGCGGATTAAGGCTCTTGGATACCTCGTTGTGTAGACAATCAGTCAACAGTACCTTGAGAGAGTGTGTGTGTGTGTGTGTGTGTGTGTGTGTTGGGGGCACAGAAAGGAAGCTAAGCTCGGACTCGTGAGTGGATTGCTCTAACTACCTGGTGGGAGGGCTCTACTCTCTCGACTCCACTGCAAGCTGCCCAATTTATTTTCTAATCAAACAGAGGATTTAAATGAGATGGTGTGCAGGACGTGGGCGTGTGTGTGTGTGTCGTGGGGAGGGGGGGAGAGAAGTATTTGATTTGGTCTGTTTGTGTTAGGTGTGCAGATATGCTTTGCTGTAATTGCCAACAGTCGCTTTTATTTGTTAAGTTTTCTCCCATCCCCCCCCACACACACACACCTCTGCAGGTCCCAATTATGCAAGAGCAGCGTACTCCAGCAGTGATGGAGAGAGGGAGATTTCCAGGAGTGAACAGCACAGCAACGGAGTTTAAGATGGCCAGATGCCAGAGCACACTGGCACATTGCAACAAAACAAATGTAAAACATTCTATTGTCCTACTGTTATCGCCTTTTGATTTATACAAATGCAGCCCCCTATTCATAGAAATTAGTTAGTGGGGGTAGCATACAGGATTAACTAATCTAACTAAGACATCACAATCAAAATTACCGCTTTTACCTAACCCGATCCACAGGTCTACATTTTCTCATTATTTTTCCAGGTCACAGCTAGTTCTGGTTTTCAATATTTCACTCCATAGTGTTATAAGCACATTATAATAATAATAATAATAATAATAATAATAATAATAATAATTCATATTTGAAATCACTGTTGACAGCCAACTGCTTTGTTCAGTACCTGGTGTGCATCAGAAATATTTCACTTAACTTTCGTTTCATCACAGGTGTACTTTAAAGGGGCAATATACAATAGATGTACGAAGCACAGTAATATCCCACATATTAGCCACATAGTGTATAAACTGCATGTTACCGTTTTATGCAACAAAGCTGTGTATTGACCATATCCTTGTATTAACCATAGTGCCCAATAGTTTTATAGATGCATTCCCATGTATAGCCTTCCCCTGTGTATTAGCCTCATAGCTGAAAAAGACTTGCAAAATCAATGTATAAACATCGGATAATAGGCAGGAAATTACGGGTAGTTAAAAAAACACCCCATACAAAAAACATTTCCATGTATTTGCTTGCTTAACATCAGCAGGATAAATCATGAGAATTAGGCCTACATCTTAACCAGATTTGAATTCCTTTATTCCTAGGACCAAGTCCTTACTGTGCAGAAGTCTTTGAAATCTCACACACAGCAGTTTCCTTACCCTCTTGTCAACGGCTACACTCTCACCCTGCCACAGTGAGGAACATTCAGCTCAGTACTATTTCACTCACACTACAGACTCACTGGCCAACACCTATACTGCATTCACTGTGTACAGGTCAAACACACACACTCACTCGGTTCTCTCACATTCTATGTATTTCTTGTTCTTGCTTGCTTGCACTGCCATTCTCCCCGTTTGTCTCTATCTATAGGAAAGATAACGTTTAAAGAGACAGCAGTGTGATGAGGGGATGCTGTGCTCTGTCCACCACTTCCTCTGTGTTCCAGTGCTTTTGGGAAAGCTGCAGGGTGTCTGAACAGCACAGTAGCAGCTCTGCATGTCCTCCAACTCTTGAGCGGAGCCCCTCTCCCTCCTCCTAATCATCCATCTCGCCAGTCGCCCAGGTGTGAAAGTGCCGCCCAGCGGTCACCCTCACCTGTCCACGAGCCAGTTGGGTCCCCACAAGCCACCTAACCAGGTCGGCGGAGCGGACCAGTTAAGCACAAACAGAAGCCGGGATCCCCAGGGAACTAATGAGGGGACTTAACCGTGGTGGGGCCGGAGGAGGAAGTGAGAGAACCCGAGCGAAGGAGTGAGAGATAATGACTTAAAAAGTGTGTCACCATTAGCTGACATGAGCGCGTGCGGAAAACGGTGAGGTTATATGACCCCTGCTGCTGAAGTGCAGCTGTTCAAAGCAGCAGCCCAATACAAATCACAGCACCTTTCCTCTGCATCTAATCAGTCAGTGAAGACGATGCAGCAAATACGATATGATAAACAAATAAAAAGTGACGAAGACACAGCAACACCTGACTGTTCAAAACAGTGGCAACAGGTCAGGGATGATGGGGGAGAAGAGGAGGGTGCTAAACTGATTAAAAGAAGATGGAGGGAGAGAGAGAGAGAGAAACTGATTAAAGTCACAGAGGAGAGCGAATCTTCCCCCTGGTGTGTTAACTTCTCCTCTCTGGCTCCTTCACACCTCGAGGTGGTGTGTCCATACAGGCCCGCCATCATGACAGTCATTACAGACACACACACACACGTGACAGGGCCGCCCCCCGCTGGCTTACACTGCTGCCCTAATCAACACAGATAATTACACACGCCTACGCGCTCACAAGCGCGCACACACACACACACCATGACATGGACACAAACACTTTCTAAACTGTTCACCCAAACAACTATACACACACAAAATGGACACATACGCACTGTCACTTATTCTGTAGGACATGGGAAGACAGAAAAGGTGAACAGACACACACACCTGTCTGGTCTGAAAACTGGTCCAGTTACTTTTGGCATCAAGTAAGAATTAATGTCTTGATTTCACAATTGTAATGATGGCGGACCAAGCGTAAATAGCCTACGGTCACACACACACAAACAAACATACAACAAGAGATTTAAAAAATGTGCAAGAGACAACAGCCGACTGCGGACGATAAAAACAGCCAGTCAGAACCATCTCTAACTGGAAAACATTTGATACCACATGGTGCCATACATAAATAAATCTTTGTTCTTGTCAAACTTTACTGCCGTCAATAAATCCTGTGGGCCTCTAACATGGCTGCATCCTGCATGTACATTAACATCAGATGCTGCTGTCTTTGTTTGGAATGTAATGATGTGTGTGAAAAAGAATATCCTTATAGGACAATAAAGACTCTATACTATGGCTGATAATCATTCTGTAGACCTCCAAGTGCATGCTGTCACAAAACGGGCAGTCTGCAGTCTCATAAGTGGTTATATGGCGCCACCTGGCGTCCAGCACTCACAGCGCACTCTCCCCATCTAACAGATGCCATCTGATGGACAGACAAAACACTGTTGTGCTGCATGATGTGGACATGACTGGCTCAGCGTATACACATGGTGGTTTAGTTAACAAATGGCATCAGGATGACACAGCTCAGTGCAGGGTAACAGGGCCTTTAAAAGACCATCACAAGACTAAAGCATCTCATCAGGAGAGATTTTCCAGGTAGAAAAAGGAGTCAACTCCAAAGTCATGCACACATCCCTTTGAAAAATCAACAAAAACTGTACAAATGATCTCAAATAAACTTGACAAATGGGTAAATAAATTAAACAGGAAGGGATGTTGCATTGTCATCAGTTGCATTCCGAGAGCTCTGCTGCCCTCTATAGATGGATGCAGAAGCCTGAAAGTGTGTGTTCACCCAGATGACCCTCAGTTGTGTGTGTGTGTGTGTGTGTAGACTTGTATGGAGACAGATGTAGACCTTGAGGATGGTGTTTGACCACACTGAGGGGGTTGCATGTGGATTCAGAAGGCTGTTTGTGGAGACATGGACTGTGTGTATAGGCCAGGGGTCGGCAACCTGCGGCTCCGGAGACGCATGCGGCTCTTTGATCCCTCTGATCAGCTTTTGAAATTAACTAATCACTTATAATCACAATCTGTAACCGTAGCTGCACAATATTGTTACATTCGCGGTTCGTTGCCATATCAATATCAAACAAAATCACCGATTTCCCTCCATTCCAGTCAACGAGAAAACTTTAATTGTTATTGTTGATGTGTGTGCTTGCTGTAGGCTAGATAAGGAAAATGTCAAAAAGGAAACGTCAGCGACCACAGCTTGCGAGCACAAACACAAGGCTGAAATGGGAAAGTTTCCATCCGAAGACTGATTCTGAAAACGCGAAATGAACTGCCCGTTATATACATCACACACTGCAACGAGTTCGTAGGCTGCTGTGTTAACCCTGTTCAGTTCCACTTGCATGTGAGAAATCTCTCTCACATATGAAAAATATGAAGACAAACCTGCACTCACATTTAAGGGCAATTCCGCACAAAACTGTCACATCCATAACGCCAACACAATGCCATGGTATTTAGTTGGCGTTATGGATATGACAGTTTTGCGTGGAGTTGCCCTAAATGGTGACGGCCTCAATTCTTGCATGAAACTTCACCTCACTGAATATGAGACATCCAGACTCCAAGGACATCACCAAATCTCTGGTAGGCCTAATGTTCAATTTCACCAATGACATGTCAACGAAAATTGAGTGTTGTGTTGTTAGCTATGATGTTACTTTGCATACCAAAGGACACTGGAAAAATAGGGGGTGGTACTTAGCCTACATAGGAAGCCTAAGGCCTATACTTCTGTCATTCCACTTTACATTTCAAGTTACTTGCACATTAAAACTAGTAGAAAATGTAGGCGATTTAAAAATCCTCTGTTGAATGAAAGTAACTGTACGTTAAATATCCAAACCTTTTCTTGTAACCGTCTTTATGTGGCTCTTCTGAGATTAAAAAAAATTATAAATTTGGTAAAAGTGGCTCTCCAGGCAAAAAAGGTTGCCGATCCCTGGTATAGGCAGTTAATGGGCTTCATAACTACACTCTGAGTAGGTTGCAAGTGAACTTGGAGCGTTGCATGTGGATAAGTGAACTGAACGTGGACTGTGAATGTGGTCTCTGAGTGGGCTGTATTTGGGTGCTGAGTGGGTGGTGTGTATTATGACCCGGGCCAGACTCTGTCTGCATACAACACTTGTTCATTTGCAATCTACTCAGAGGGAGTGTGTGTGTGTGTGTGTGTGTGTGTGTGTGTATGCTTGTCCTTGTGCCCATGGCCCGGGTCATTTCCCAGTATACGGGCGCTGTAACCAGTTGCGCCACAGCCGCCAAATATGTTGACTGTCTGCATACAACCCTTGTTCATTTGCAACCTACTCAGTGTGTGTGTGTGTGTTTGCTTGTCCACACTCACCTGTTCTGGCTAGTGCTGGCAGAGGGGGTGATGTCGGGGGTCAGGACGTACAGGCTGTTGTTCTTGGGCAAATGTAAACTCCGCAGCACAGTCTGTCAGGACAGGGCAGGAGAGAGGAGACAGGGCGACAGAAGAAAGAAAAAAAAGTCACATACAGATCTAAACTAAAAGGCATTCAAAGCCACTTTATAGCTACACATCAGCTTAGGAAGGAAGAACTCTGATCGGCAACACATCAGTTCCAGAATCAGCCAATATCTGGAGAATGACTGGTTCTAGGTATGTCCAGCATGTAGTTTACTCTGGAGTTGAATCCTCCCCCAAAATGGATGTACTGAATCAGAACTGGACCATGATCAAAACAGAGCCAGGCAAGAACCCGCATCTTCTACACACTCAGCTGTTAGCTGCTCATTTTCTACACACTCAGCTGTTAGCTGGTCATCTTCTACACACTCAGCTGTTAGCTGCTCATCTTCTACACACTCAGCTGTTAGCCGCTCATCTTTAAACAAGACACCTCCAATCCACACCCCGAAATTCAGCAACTTACATTTCAGTTACCTAGCTGCCCATTCTGTGAACTACACAAAAACAAACTCCAGTGTTTGTACACAAACAGCCAGTGTTACATACACTACTCTGGCCAATCAGCATGTTACTTCAGGCCAAAAAAGGCAGAGGTGTAATATGATCGGCTGTTGAGCTCATGTATGGTAGTGTAGTGTAGTGTAGTGGTTAAGGAGCTGGGCTAGCGTGCAGTAGCCTGAAAGTTGTCGGTTCAATTCCCGGCTTCCACCGCTGTGCCCTTGAGCAAGGCACTTAACCCCAAGTTGCTCCGGGGACTATGTGATCCCTTGTAATATAGCTGACATATGTAAGTCACTTTGGTCAAGAAGTGTCTGCTAAATGTAATGTTAATGTATCAAACTTTCTCGGCCATTGACTCCCCGATTCTGGTGAAACATGTAGTATAGAGGTATTGTATCAAAACTGGACCTAGGCCAGAGCGTTCAAATTCCCTGAAGAGAGGTGAGGAGTGAGGCAAACACATTTTTGTGAAAACATTCCAGATTGTTCTTTTTGAACTGTAAAGCTGATGATGCATGGGGCAACTTTTGAGCAATGTTACTGCAATGTTCCTCATTATTGTGGTTCTGGTATGTTCCCATTGATATTGGGAAACAATTTATTTTCTGTAGAATTTTAATCATCAGTAAGCAAATCATCATGATCATCCAATCAGAATAAATGGAACTGGTTACGTGGTTGCCCAGCAACATTGCTCAAACAGTTGACCCAGAGCCATAGAAAGAGAGAGTTGCGACACTCTTTGATGCAATCAAAAGTTCCAAAAAAACTGTGCGGAATGGTTGTATCACAGGAGGATGGATGTATTTGTGGATGCTGGAGGGCGTAATCTAGTAACTCACTGACTACTGACCAAGTGATTGGCCGTTTTCAATTCCAAAACTCCCACGCGCTGGCATCTTTTCCCACAGTCTCTAATGGGAGTGTCGCCACTCTGTTATCTCTATGCTCTGCGTTGACCCATCCATCGCCTTAACACATAATCCAGCTGAGAAAGTCATTTCTCCAGGGCCATTGAACTGTTCAATGCCTCACTTAAGGGAAGAGGAGAGATAGACTTCTCTGCATAGTCTGTCTGCCTCTTCACCCCCTCCATGTTTGGTACTGTCTGTCCACTAGCCACTTGTACCACTTTCTTTATGCCTCACTGTTTGCGTGCTATATTAGCACATTAGCACATATGCATAACCCCCCTCCATGCCACAGCCGAACTGTGGCCACACTTATACATTTTCTTAAATAGTTAAATATATAGATATATAGACTTTACTTTATTTCTGCATTGTTGCACTGTTGACTTACTCATTTGCACCATGACCACTATCACCATTGCACTATCACCATTGCACTACCACCATGACACTCATTCACACAGAGCACCTTACCATACCTTACTATGCACAGAGAATGACAGGCTCAGTCCCTGCCTCAGTCATTGCAAGCGCCTCTGATTTATTAATCACCACTATGTGGATACTGTTTTTAGAATTGATTTAGATTAAGTGTTAGTTAGTATAATTTGTATTTTTGTAATTTGTATTTTAGTATATTTTTATATATTGTATTAAGTGTTAGTATAATTTGTATTTTAGTATATTTAGCATATTCTTTATCTTCTACCGTCCTTACTGCTTAGTTGTGTTTTTATATTATATACTTTAATTACTCTTTCTGCTGTTAAAGAATGTGTTTGTGTTGTATGTATGCTGCTGAGACCTTGAATTTCCCCTGGGGATCAATAAAGTATCTATCTATCTAATCAGAAGGTCTAGCCCACCGTGACACACTAGCATCCATTTTTACACACTGAGTGAGGCAAACACATTTGTTCTTTTTCTTTGTAGAGAATGGTTTTGTGGAAACATTCCAGATTGTTCTTTTTTAACTGTTATCTACCATTCTGCGTTGACCCATGTATCACCTTAACTCTTAATCCGCACTGTGACACACTAGCATCTATGTTTACACACCAAGATTGTTAGTTAACACTAACACACTTTGGTCATTTGGGTGAGTTGGCATTGGCAAACATGCACCATGATCCTGTGGTTATCTTGTATTGAATGTAGTTCAATACAAGAAAACCACCAAGTTACCCTTAGTCTTTTATTAGACTGTAGCTTGAAATGTTCCTCACTTGAAAGTCGCTTTACCTAAAAGCACCAATTAAATTAATATTATGTAAATGTCTAAGATCCCCAGGGCTGGACGTTGTCTGCCATACTCACGCTGTCGGACACATCTCCACTCTTCCAGCCCTTCAGCTGCATTTTGGCCATGGGAACCTGGAGCTCTGTCTCAAGGATCTGTTTGATTTCACCTGCAGACACAGAGGCGGGCACAGGATTAATACTCACATGAAACACCACACAAAGAACTCCACTCGCCAGCACTAGATGTGTTATTATTATTATTATTATTAAAATGTTAAAATGTTAAACTTTCATCAACTTTGATCAAAACAATATAAAAACTACAAGCATCGACTACTTTTTTTATTTCAAACCTAACAACCACAAAAACAGATGTGAAGCCCTCCAGAAGTTTAAGGTTTCAACAGAAGATGGCGGTAGGGGATTAACAAGCCCAGTGACATTTACTCAGATTGAATCACTGAAGATGTGCTTCCTTGTCATTTCCTGGAACATTATTAACTGGTTGAGAGTGGGGCTGAGTATATTTAGTGGATGTGATAATGCTGCATCTGAATGTGTGAAATATAATATTTTGGTATTGTAAGTTCAGCCAAGGGCAATGTGTTTCCAGCCAAATAATGTCCTTCACATTCATAAACACACAAGTAAAATGTACACAAGTACAAATGTCATGAAAGCACACACACCCTTGCTAAAAGTGTGTGAGAAAAACCAGTGATCAAGAAATACAGTGCAACCAGAAAGTTCAGACCCTTTCAAGTTTTCCACATTTTGTCCTTCTGTAAGCTTCGCTCATCTTCACAAAGGACTCTGGATCTCTCTAATAACTTGCTTTCAGACCTACGCGTAGGTCCGCATATTCTGCGGATATCAAGCGGTTGGGCCATTTGGAATTCTGAACTTAGCCGGCTGTTACACTACTCCCCTCCTAGTATTTCCGACAGCTATTATGTAAAGAGCTCGTGTCTGAACGAAGCGAAGAACATGCTGTTCATGTGCGTCGGTGTCGTTCACACATATGACCACATAATGTCAGCATCTTAGCATCATATCTAAATTGGCTTGGCTCTGGCTGAGCTGTAGGCCTCCTGTTCTTGTATCCTTCTCCAGATCTGTCTTCACACAACCCTACAAACAATTCTCTCGACCTCGTGGCTTGCTTTTCACCATCATTTTTCACCTGTGAGACCTTACACAGACAGATGTGTGCCTCTCCTAATAATGTGTAATGAATTAATTTAGGCACAGGTGGACTCCAATCAAGTTGTAGGAGCATCTCAAGGACCATTGATAGAAGTAGGATACACCAGAGCTCAATTGCAAGTATCATAAAGGTCTAAATTATGTAACATTATGCAAGACGTAACAATGCAGCATGAATCGGCTAAAAAAAAAAAAACACACACGTGTGAAAAATACAGCCAGTTGAGAAAGAAATTAATTATGTGGCAACTACGTTGGCCAAAAATAAATTCATTTATAAATTAATAAATAAATTAATTAATTAATTGATAAATAAATAAATAAATAAATAAATAAATAAATAAAACAAACAAACAAACTTCATAGCTCTTTATTGTACCACAGACAAAGAGTAGCCTATAGAAGTAACCTACCTTACACCCTCTCCTTGCCCCTGTCTGTTAACTGTTACGCCCCTCAGCATGCACATTTAATCTAAACATTCGCAACTGTGCAAGCAAGGACTCTCGTTGCTAAATTGGTATTAAATCTGGTTAGCATTATCAGCAAGCTGCGCAAATGCGGTCAAAACTATTAGTCAAGTTGACTGCTAAATTCTCATCTTAATCCCAATGTAAATGGACAAGTCTTTTCCCAGACTCAAAACGGCCCGTCCCAAGAAAAAGTATCAGTTTGAAACTTACACACATGGGGAAACTGAGCAGTCCATCTCCAACCAGTAGACTATGATGAGGTAGCCCATTCAACTACTTTGTTTACAATAATGTAGCTTGATAGCAACATTACCTAGGCTATAATATCTGTATATGTGTGAAGAAGAAGAAGAAGAAGACGAAGACGACAAAGCTACATAGCTCAATATGCCCCTCTAACTAACATAATTTCTGCGGGAAATACTGACTTCAGCTTATTCAACTAAAAAAATCGTGAGAAAATTGCATTGTGAACTTAAAAGGTGCTCTAAGCGAACATTTTTTGTCACACACAGCAAACATCCCCCGACCATTCGCTAGCTGCCTGTGTCCTGAATACACTGTAAAAAAACGCGGCCTCTGTGGAAAGCCCCGGCTCAAAAAACGGCAACAAAAACAACTTGGTCCAGCCTGGACCATAAAAACATAAACTGTTACATCCCTAAATACTGAATAGTCTGAATACTTATGTAAATGGGATATTTCAGTCTTTTATTTTTTATACTTTTCATATTTTCGTGGAGTATAGGAGCCTTGTTTGTAGATTGATGAGGGGGAAAAAAACTGAACCCATTGAGGAGTTTGAAACATAACAAAATGTGAAAAACTTGAGAGTCTGAAAACTTTCCAGTTCTGCTTGTATGTAATTTCCCTTTCCATTTAGGTCTCCTTCGCTAACCATAACTGGACTCCGTTTCAGTTCAGATTCTTAGAAAACTGAAGATCAGCCAGCTGAAGATCAAACTGGGTGCACACGACCACAGTTATCTGTGGGCGTCAGAATCCGACCAGATAAACACTTCTAAGTAACTTCAGCACTCATGCAACCAACACTGGAACCTCTGCAGGTGATGCACATAATCACTTGCCCCCAATGAGCAAATGCTAAACAAGATCCTTACTACATGCCATGCAAAGGGGGAAAACTTAATTAAATGACACAAAACTAACTAAAAGACACAAAACAACTGATTGGGTATCAATTTAAATTGCAAGTACTGTATCAATACAAAGGAGAGAGGCATCCTTGGAATGGTAATTAACACCAGCCACCAGCCAAATGCTGGCAAAATATGAAAGTGGCTGGTAGATTTCAGATACAAAGTAATAATTTAATATTGAGTGGCTGGTGAATTAGACCAGAAATCTGCCAGTGGCTGGTAGATGTACATTTACAAAATGTACCACTCCCCTTCCTTGAGAATCTTATTTCACACAATCCTTCTAACCAACAGCGGCTCATTGTAGTCCACTCACACGCTGCTCGAGCAGAGCGCTGGATGAATCACTCTTCATAGAAAGCTAGGAAGGCACGCGCAAACGTGCACACTTTCTGCTGTGGCTTCCCACTGCCTACCTACCTAGAATTGTCAGGGCCAAAACAACAACACACTTGCTAACGATTCTCAGAAGCCCGATAGCTGAGCGTTTGGCAGCGCTGCACTCCATCACGGAGCTTGGCAACCGCGTCCGCGGGAACGTGACCACCGCGTTGTACACACGACTACCGCTCACAGGAAATTAACTCTACTGTTGGCAGGAAATAAAACCACATATCGAGACTCACTGGCGGGGTCATGACAAAAAAAAAAAAAGATACATTTCATATCACTGAAATAAACAGGTTATACGCGGTACCTCAAGGCCTGACTCAGGCTGACACCCATTTCCCTGTAAATCAGATCAAGACAATGTATGTGGCTTCATCTGTATCAAACCAGCAAGCTTGCACAAAACAGACACGTTCTATTCATGACCGTCTCAATCTGACAAATATTAGGCTCTACAGATGTCAGTATTAATTTTCTTTGAGCCATGAAATCATACAATGGTATTATTACAGCTTTATGTGCAGCACCATACAAGAGAGTGGGATTGCAAATACCCGCAATTTCCCAACTATTAACTAAGGTTTATTTATTGAGTTTGCAAACTTTCTTCAGCTATGAGGTTAATGCACAGGGCTATACATGGGAAAGCATTTATTTTCTTCACTCTTCTTTATGATAAAAGCACAATCAGACTCTGATTCATTGGGCTATTGGGCACTGCGGTTAATTAAACAGTTGCAGTTAATGTATGGTTTCGTTTTTTTTTTATTTATCCGAGTTAAGAGTGTCCTTCTTGATTTAACCCTGTATACACTTTTGAACGGTCCCCTGGGAGGGAATGAGCTAATTAGCACGATTAGGTTTGTAAATAAGGACAAACCAACTTCTGCTTTTGAGTCTGTTTTTCTGGGGTTTACGACTGCAAATCAGGGTGCCAACCCAACCATCACCATGGCTAAGAAGGCTTCTTTAGCTTTTCTCAAGCACGTCGGATTCACACATCGTGTTTAGACTCCTGCAGCTACATGGCCCAGGATTCAACCTGTCAACTGTCAGAGGGCCACATGGGAAAAGAACCTCTCCAACAGGCTAGCACATTGTGAGAGGGTGACTGAGTGAGAGAGGGGCTGAATGCGTTCAGCATAGTGTGCTTACGTGTGTGTGTGTGTGTATGCATGTGATCTTGATAGAGCTGAATATATTTCTGTGTGTTTGTGTACATGTGTATTTATTAGCTTCAGAGTGTACGTGTGTATTCAGAGTACATTTTGCTTGTGTCCTGTCTGTGCATGTGTGCATGTACATTTATGCGTGAGTGAGTATGTGTGTGTGCATGTATGTCCGAGTTTACATACTCTGTGTGTGTGAGTGTGTGGGCATGTGTGTTCTGCTCTCCTCACCCACTGAACTGGCGTCCTCGAGCACCACCTCAACTGTGCGTTGCCGGTAGTCCACCCGGAAGTGGAGCATGCGTGGCTGCCGCTCCACAATGTGCCGTGATGGCAGCACCGGGCAGAAGGCCGAGCCCGCCGTGGGAGGGGAGGACGAGGAGGAAGAGGACGAGGCGGGGGCCGCCGGAGCAGCTCCTGCTCCGGCCGTCGCTGACGCAGCCTCCGCTGCCGCCGCCGCCACAGTGGCCGCCTGACTGTGGGGCCCGTAGGGGCTGGTCTGGGAGCCCTCGCTAGAGTAGTTACTGCAGGAGAATAGAACACAGAACACAGTTCAATAGAACACAGAACACAGTTCAATAGAACTGAACGTCAGCATTCCACAGCACAATGGCATCTCTTGGCAGCCCTGAGTAACAGAAAACACATAAAAGAGAGTGTTATGGGTGCAAGTGAATCAATCTTACTATTACTCATTACTACAAAGACGGCATGTAGCAAAAACAAAGCAAACATGTGGTAGTGGTATACTGAGCATGGAATGATCTCAGAAAGAACCTAAATACTGCTCATAGAAATTCAAATAGCGTACAGTGGACAGGTATTGATTGACAGACAGTCAGTGATGAAACAGCTTAACATCAGTGTAATGACAAAATGACACATAATGATCTATAATGATAACACATGATGACTCCATATCCTTCATAACAGACACTGCAATGTTAGAAATGGTTAGTTTAGAAAGTATTTTGCTTACAGTACATGGCTTTTGTTTGTGTGAGGGGCATCGCATGCAGATGAAAGCTTTGAAGGATGCTCAGTAACATGAGGACAGAGAGAGAGGGGGCTTGTGGTTGAATGAATGGGACAGAGGCTGCACAAATCATCATAAGGAGAAAAAAACAGCACCAACACAGGCGCCACTGTGCCCAAACAAAGGCGGCCATTGACATACACACACGGCACCAGGGTCTCATGTTCGGAGCGCGGCGCAATCTGCACCCAAAACATTTGTTCCCCCTGCAATAATGTGATGCCGGCACATTTGAGAGTGTCAACGACTCCTCATTGAATTCAACCACAACTACCTCGTGAAAAGAACATGGAGGCCTTGTGTATACATGCACTTCTCTGACAAGAAAATCACAGGGGCACAGTCCACTGACAAAGGAAAAACTGTACGTTCAATATTGAATAATTTCACTGAGGCGAATATTATCAACCCACTGAAAGAGTTCTTATGGATGGGCTAAGGGAGAAATGTAGAAATGGAAAGAAAGAGAGTGGTATAGCTCTCTGTCTCTCACTTGCTCACTCAGAATGCTAGGGAGAGAGTGAAAGAACAAGCGAGAAACAGATAGAGAGAGAGAGAGAGAGAGAGAGCTAGGGAGAGGGAGAAGGGGGGGCAGAGAGAGATAGATACCAGAATTCTAGGGAGAGAGAGAGAGAGAGAGAGAGAGAGAGAGAGAGAGAGAGAGAGCAGAATGCTAGGGAGAAGGAGAGGGGAAAGGAAAGGGAGAGAGACCGTGCTGGAGAGGGGCAGACCCAAAAAGGGAGAGAAACAGAGGCAACACCCCATTCTGAGGCAGCAACAAGGCTGACTCGACAGCAATGCAAACAGTTTCAGAGTCAGTGTACACAGGCTTTTACACTCGGGATAATACGGGCCCAGCCCAACAGACGGCCAATTGTCTGTCGCACAGAAAATCACTGTCACTCTCTCTAACTCGCTCTCCTTCCCATTTCTTCTGATCTCTCTCTCTCTCTCTCTCTCTCTCTCTCTACCTCTCTCTCTACCAGCAATACAAAACGGCTTTTTCTCGGCTTTTCTCCCGCTCTCTCCACGTCTGATGGCTGAATTCCCTCGAGCCCCCGTCCCCGTGCGGAGCAGACTGGAGCAGAGTGGAGCTGAGCGGCGCAGCAGTAAATAATGTCTTTTCTCTGGGCAGGCCGGGACAAAGAGGCTTCTCTTCTCCTCGGGGGGTCAGCACATATCGCACTGGGACAGGGAGCAGGGTGCCAGTGCACCACACAAAGAACGTATTTATCCCACCTTATTAGAATACCAAAAGGTTAAAGACGTTAGGCTCTGGGGGCATGCAGGAAATCGTTATCCAGGGGGGAAAAAAACAATGGGAAAAAAAATCTTCAGAGAGAGAGAGAGAAAGAGAGCGAGAACAAGAGAGGGAGAAAGAACGAGAGAGAGACATGATAACTCCAATTGTACTCATGGCCATTACTTTGATCAGTAAGCCCAATTCTCTGGCACAAACACTGAAGTTAGGCAGAGGACAGGACAGCACAGCTATGGAATGAGGAAGTATTTGACAAAAAATGGAATGAGGAAATTTGAAATAGTTTAAGTGTGTACTTTAATACACGGCAATTAGTGATATGTGATACTTCCGACAATGGTACCATACATTTACATCAACTGGTAACAAAACCATATGATTCCTACTATAGCTACAGATATAAATTATGAGAAGTGTGGCCCATAAGGCATTTATAGTTTATGATAAGACTTGCCCCAAGTAATCCCACACTAACCATTAAACACTTTCAGACAAACCACAAACACATTAAGCAGAATTAAGCTCTTATATTCTCCTAACCTGGACAGAACCTGGCAGAAGTTTATGACAAGGCAAAGTTACTACGTCTTTAGCTACATGCACCCCAACTACATACTACATGCAATTCCACCCTTTACATCTAGATGTCACTCTACCCTAATGTACAGTCATATGAACCACTAGGGAGACTCAAGAAGCACAGAGGAGACAAGGAGAGCAGGGGCGGGGCGAGGAGATGAGGAGTAATTGAGAGGAGAGGAGAAGAGAGGAGTGAGGAGAGGAGGGGAGAAAAGGAGAGGAGAAAAGAGGAGTGAGGAGAGGAGGGGAGAAAAGGAGAGGAGAAGAGAGGCAAGGAGATGAGAGAAGAGGAGAAGAAAGAAGAGAAGAGGAGAGGGCAAGGAGAGGAGGAAAAGATAGGAAACGAGTCTAGAAGAGAGGAGGAGAGGGGAAGCGAGGAGAGGAGAAGAGAGGAAAGGAAAGGAGAGAAGATAAGGAGAGAGGAGAGGAAGAGAGGCAAGGCGACGAGAGGAGAGGAGATGAGGAGGAAAGAGAGAAGAGGAGGGGAGAGGAAAGAGGCGGGGAGGCCTCCAGCTGGCTGGTGCCACCTCAAAAGGGGCCCTTCACAGTAAGAGATGCCATCCTACGGGCGCAGGCTGGTGCCAGACGCTGGCGCTAAATGGGCTGGCTGGAGGTCACCGTGCCAGGGCCCATTCATAATTATGTGCCTTTAAGAGGGAAAAAAACCCACACACAAAAACAAAAACACAGAAAAAGAAAGAGGGGAAGAAAAAAAAAAAACAAGTCTTCACACACGCTGGAAAAAAAAGAAGAAAATAAACCGTTGAACAGTGTCCTCGGGTTCTGAATATATTTGTTCTTGAGCGCAGAGTATTCATGAATGGTGACCGTTGGAGAGGGGGGCGAAAGAGAGAGTGCAAGAGAGAGAGAGAGCAAAGGAGAAGAAGAGAGAGCGAGAGCAAGAGAAGGAAAGGGAGAGAGAAAGAGATACGTGGCTGTGGACACAATGCCACACTGAGTTCTTTTACTCTGTAACAGTCTCGACTCCTGTTATTATGGCTGAGTTCACAGGCCTGTGTTTCTACCCACAGTGCCGAGCTCTACTTGGCTGCCGTAAACGCAAGCCCACGATGAGCGTTTAAGGCTCGGTGCCGCCCCGCGACGCCAGCTTCTATTCACAATGGGCAACTGACCTCAGGGCCCCCAAATTGTGCCATAGTCTCAGCAAAAACACAGAACCCTACACAAAAACGGCCATCACAATCAAACAAGTAAGGAAACCAGTTTTGACTCAGCATCAGCAGTGGGAGCCTGTTGGCTTCAGAAGTGTGTGTGTGTGTGTGTGCGCATCTTTAAACATATTAAACGACACACTCCCCAGTGCAGATTCAGTTTTGTCTGTTTTCGGTCGTTTACTTTTCTTTTTTTTCTACAGAACTGAGGAAACTGTGGTGACAGACATAAAATGGGATTTAAAAAGGGCACGTTATATATAGACTACAACTTGGTGCTTGCGTTGTATTGGTGCATGTCTGTGGGCCTTGCTTAACCAAAAAGAACATCTGTACATCAGGGTCTCAAAAAAGGTTGTTCCCTTCAATTAACGAGGGCATCAAGAAACTGATTGTTCGATTTCCTGTTGGCTCTGCGGCGAGATCTTTCGTGGAGTAATTACCCGCCACTTCCTCGGGGAAATGAGCAGAGAAAACATTAATGTCTTGCTCTGATGATGCCGCCCATGATTGCTTCCTAAACTGCTGCCGGATCGGCTTCTTTCTGACATCAAACATCCCCAACGTGAAAGTGCTTCTGTTATCCAGCCATCAACACCCACAGGCCTAGCGATGGCTGCGTGTTTAAAGTGCAGTGAAATATCTTTTTGTTTTAGAAGCCCACAGACAGAAACGGACAGCGTCTGCTACAGCTGGACTCTATTATGGTAGAAAAAGCCATTTGCTGCTGTAATGAAAACGAATGTTTTTCTAAGTGGAGACCCGTTGTGTTTTCTTTCTTTTTTACAAAAAAAAGAACCCTGAGAACCCAAAGAACTGCCCCTTTTTTGGCTTTTAACAGGACTTTTTCTTCAGACTCAAAATTGAGTTGCGATGTCACCTTTTTTTTTTTTTTTTCAGGGTGTAACGGCACTTCTGTGTGCTAGCTTTGGCCGGCCTGCCTCAGTTAACGTGCGAGACCGCTGAGGAGCGCTCACCTTCCCTCACAAAAAACACACACACTGGCACGCGTGTCCATGCCAGAACACCACCACTCCTGCAGCACCCCTGTCAAGTGGCATTAGTCCCTGCAAGACTGAAAACAAAATCTGGCCAACACAACAGGGGGTGCGAGGAGAGCTCAGCATTACTTCGTATTTATGCAGAGATTACCTTTGTAGGATCCCATTTTCTTGTGGTATAACTCCGTTGATGGCTGCCTGCGAAAACAGAAGCAGAAACGGGTTGAGGGGGACGTTAGAGAGATTGAGAGAGAAACACACAAAAAAGCTGCAGAGAGGTGAACGATTCAGACGCCGTCGAGCCGTTTTTTTGTTTTTGTTTTTTTCCCCCCCTGGGAGCTAGCCAGAACCCTAGAATGCCACACATGCAGATAGACAGAGAAAAACAGTACAACACTGCTTTAGTTTGCTGTCTGCCTCTCTGGAGGACACTATACACTTTGCTGTTTAACAAACTTATCACTTTGACCATGAACAAAGAAAAAGAGCTTAAGGCTACTGAAGCATAGGCCTTTAGATTGTCTCCTTCTCTTGACCGCTCTCAAAGAAGCCGGCCAGTGAAAGAAAAAGAGACATTCTGAGGACGTTACTGAGGATGATTGGAAAAGACTGCGCTTCATAATGTTGGGAAATATGAGGCTACATTTTATCGAGACACCCGTCCCAGAATTCATGTTTTAAGCCAGGTATAGTTTTTGTCATATCTGAAATAATAATGTTTTGTCAGAAACATGCAAACTGAAACTTTGCCGTAGCCCCTTCACGGTGTTTTGCTCTGCTTTAACCTCTTTCCTGGCATGCAGAGTAGACCTACACACTTTTGAACAGAAACAAAGGCTCGTCTTAGAGATCGTTACTGGCACACAACCTTCTCTAATCCCGTTCAACATTACACTAGGAAATAAAGACTGTTCCAAAAAGTTTGAATATTTGGAAGTTTTTAATTATTTGGTACCATAATTACATAAATAAAAATAAGCCATGCCATAATTATTGAAAAGGATGCCATTGAGAGATCAATCGAGGACTGAGATTAGCTTTGTTATTCCACAAAGACAGTTTTATAGCAGCCCTGAAATGACACTGCCCGTCATGTAATGTTGCATGCTGGTGTCATTATTCAAAGCCAATCCTCTGGAACCCCCTGCCTAACCTGAACCTGTTTGCTCTACACATGTCAGAATAAAGGGAAGAGTCTAGAGGTTCTATTGTGCTGATTCCGCTTTTAAAGAGCATGCCTAAAAGAGATTTTGTTGTGTGCCCATGTCGAAAACTCCAGCTCATTTCCCACTTGAAATTCCCACTTGGGTTTGTGGAGTACCACGGGCAAAATGTTATCTTCTGGAAGCAGATGAAGGTTGAGGTAGATACACTGGCACTGATTCTTCTGCTAAGCGCACAGATGGATTGAAATTTGCCCAGGTGCAGGGGTAGGGGCCTCTGTAACTACGGAGAGGGAGGGGGGGGGGGTGGTATAACATGGGCTGACGTCTGCATTTTGCACTCTTCCCCCACTTCCCCCATCCCTTCTACACACACAGGGACCCTTTTGTTGATGGCGCTCGAACAGGCTCCCAGCACTGCAGAAGAACAGCAAGTCATGACATTTGCAGGTGTGCCTGCCTGAGCAGAGCAGTGCATATATATGCGGGGCTTGCTTGCTTTGAATGCCTGCCAGCAAGACAACAGCTCAAAACTACATTTAGTTCATCGTCTCCCTCTCCAGTGAAGAGGGAGAACTACTCTCTGCAGGAGAAAATGGGAGAACTGGGTGCAAAACAAGCTTTTTACACATCCTGCACTTGAAACGCAATATAAGTATAAGTTTATATACCGTTTTGATCCCGTGATGGAAATTTGGTCTCTGCATTTATCCCAATCCGTGAATTAGTGAAACACACTCAGCACACAGTGAGGTGAAGCACACACTAATCACGGCGCAGTGAGCTGCCTGCAACAACAGCGGCGCTCGGGGAGCAGTGAGGGATTAGGTGCCTTGCTAGGGCAAGGGCACTTCAGCCGTGCCTACTGGTCGGGGTTCGAACCGGCAACCCTCCGGTTACAAGTCCGAAGTGCTAACCAGTAGACCACGGCTGCCCCATCTGTCAGAAAACATTAAAATATATCCATCAATATATGAATTCGTATAAGTAGGAATGAATATAAATTCGTATAAGTAAGAATGAATGAGCATGAATTGAGTGAGTATACTAAAAGTGAGTAAGTCAGTATGCTTGGGATTGAGAATGATAATGATTGAGTAAGTGAGTATGAATAAATGGGTGTGAGTATGAGAGTATAATAAGTGGGTATGATTGAGAATATTAGCTAGAGCATGTGAAACCTTGAGTTAGTATGAATAAGTGCTGATAGGTGTAATTCAAAGACGCAGTCAAGGATTTTATACGATTTCAAGCCCATTACATTTTTTGCCGCATTTAGCAATCACCTCCTCAGAACTGCTAGCTGCCCATTCCGTGATTACACTGTAAAAACATGGTTTCTGTAGGCAGCCCACTCTCTGAAAACTGGAAACAAACTAAGTGGGGGCAGCCTGCTCCCAAAAAAACCCAAAACCCTGCGTGGAATTTCTCTGGGACTACGGAGGGTAGGGGTGAGCTGCCTCTCTGGGAATACTGAAGGTAGGGGTGAGCTGCCTCTCTGGGACTACTGAAGGTAGGGGTGAGCTGCCCCTCTGGTGTGTTGTTTGGTCCTCGGTTAAAACACTTTTAATATACACAAACAAACGCGACTTCCTGCAAAATCCCTTACTGCGCCTTTAAAAATGAGGATCAGAGGGGGTCAGAGAGGAGAAAAGGGGAATAGAGAGAAGAATCTATGGAAATGGAGAGTGTGAAACACAGATAAGAGAGATTCACTTGAAAATGAAAAAAGAAAGAAAGAAAATAAAAAGAGGGAGAGATGGGAGAAAAGAGCAAGAGAGAGAATGTGGAGAGAAAAAGGGTAAGTAGGGGGGTGTGGCGCACTTCGATTTTGACATTCGATTACTTACACCCCATTATCATCAATACAACCCCACAAACCAGCGTCCAACTCTGCGGTCACCCTCGCTGGTGTGCGGGACTGTATTGACAATAATGGGGTCTAAGTAATCGAATGTGGAAAGCACCGCACTCACATTGGCACCGGTCTCCGCAACGCTAAAAGGTGCTTTTGAAGTAGCTGCCGCCCTCAACAGAACACAGGTGCAAGCTAGCTTGATTGCCCAATTATGTCACAATGTGTCATGGTAAGTATAGGAGTGCATTTTTATTGTTTTTTTAATTAATGACTCCAAAAGTACAAATTGCACAAAAATTGAAAGTACATAGCTCCAGTGTCCTTTAAGGATTAAGATAAGACCTTTATCTATGTGACATTTTGAACAAACATTCTACATTATGTGGGTCATGTTCCCTTAAATGCAGAAAAATCCTAGACGACAAAGATAAAGACGAAGAAGACGAAGATGAAGACACCGGATAACAGTAGGCCTACTGTGCACTGCTTTGCATGATATGTAATAAGTGGCTCTGAGGATGCAAGTGACGCAGTGAGCAGTGAAGCTGTTACTTACTTTCCCATCAACACTCGGAATATGTACCATGACTTATAAGTCATTTATAACACACTGTATATTTCCGTGATTTTATTTTATTTAGCTAAAATGGGTCAATATAAAGATGGTGTGAGAATATTTTTCCCCATCTTTCCCTATCTCACATGTAAATTAAAGTAGTGGATAGGCCTGGTGCTACTTCCTACAGGCACCAGAACACACAGAGGGTGTTCGGCTTCAAGATGATCTCCAGTGAAATGAGTGCTTATGGCTTACTGGCCATGCATGGATACTTAAATACATTTGGCAAGATACCTGATATATACTTCTTTGACCATAATCAACACAACTAAGCAATTTAAGTATGAAGCATAAAAAATAGACTACTAAAACTGGTTTGCACTACAGTATGTGCTGGTTTGCGCAGTAGAGCCATGTCAGCTTTCAGTTTCTTTTAGTCACAGGTAACTGAAAAGCTTGCACTGGCAGAACCGTAAAGCATCAGGAATCCAGATGAAATTTTGCAATAAAAAACAAAAAGAAACACGAATATCAAAATGGTTATGACACAGTCAGCCCTGAAGAGATGTAAACGATACATAAAAGTTTGAGTGTTAACAAGTTCAAACAAGTTTTTGATTAAGATATTGACGAGCAAATCCATCATGACAGACATTACAAAAAAAAAATTCTGTTTGTGACAAGTACTACTTTACAAATGTAGGCTATGGCTTAATATACTTGGCCCTTGCTTGACATTTTTCCAGTAATGCCATAAATATACCGTGACTGATTTGTTCTTACAAAAAACAGTCCGCAAGCCAACATTTTGTATAGGCCAATATCTGCTTGCAGCTTGGGTTGGCACAGTAAAGATCTAACAAGTATTGCTTAAATTAAAAACCATTATATCATTCTAAACATTAACTTTTATTTTAATGTTAGATGTCAGAGGAACACAATAATTATAAATAACATGTATTACAGAGAAAAATAGTGATGGTCATTTTGGAAAATGCCAACTGTCCCAAAGCAATGCTGAAGTTAAGATATGTGTATGAGTGTGTGTGTGTGTGTGACTATATTCTTGTGTGCACAAACTTGTGTCCACTGCTTCCATAAGACAAGTCTGCAACAACTGAGAAAGGATCCATTGGTGACACCCTAATGCACGTCATGCTTATATGTGCATACATGTGAGTATGTCCACGCGTGCGTGCGTGCGTGCAAGTGACTAACTGCCCTGTATGCTTACTTGTAGGTCCTAGCACACTTTGGCCGTTTTATACAGAAATTAATTATGTTGCCCCTCTGATTGCAAGGTACCATACCAGAAACAACACAAAGTATATCCGATCTATTGGAGGTCATTTTAACTGGCAATGAAAGATCACAACAATGCAGATTTACATTCATTTCACTAGCCTGTGTGGCACGGAAAGATGACCTACATCCTATCAGACAGATGAAAGGCTAGCCATTCAGCACAACCCTTGTTAATGCACTGACATACCACGACAAGTTAAACAATGCAATGTCACACACAATTCAGGGACTGTAATATAAAGTCTGCAATAATTGCTCCAATCACTCTCTAACCCTTGTAATCTGAATCAGAAACATCTTCCTTCACTAAGCTCAAGACAATCCTTACAAGGAATTTGATTTGGTAACCCTGGTTGCACTCACATCAACATATAACATTTGTAATAGACAATAAATACATTTATCTAAGTGAAAAATCTGTCAGGGAGCTTCACTGATGCACACACACTGTAGACATTAAAGGACCTCACACTACATGCAAAACATATATTTGAAGTGAACTGTTATAGGACCCTTGTGTCTTCTCCTGTGTGCATGTAGCATGTGTGCCTGTGCCTGTAAATGTAAAAAGTCTGCATACTATATGCTGCTCCCAAAGTGATTTAATGCACATTCACAAGCGCACTTCCACATGCGGTGATCATAGTGGTCCAAGCATCTATTGAAATGTGTCAGTTGAAACGCCCCCTATAGAGGAGCACAAAATTCGATGTGCATGCAAAGGCTATGGCAGAGATTCATCACGTCAAATGTAGTAAACCTTGAACCTTTGCATCACAAAGCATTGACACAAGCATGTCTTGAGATGTTCTAGCGTCCCTTGTTAACGGAATTAAAGGAGTGATTTGTAGGATTGTTACCGAATGTTCTGTAGGCCAAAATCAAAACACTGGTGAACGTTCTCAAGACTACCAGACGCGAGCCTCTTCTGGGTTGCCAGATGTAATGCAGACTTAGCTAACGTTAGTTGACCTGCAGCTGCTTTAACGTTTCTCCAACCATGACCCAGCTACACATTACGGAAACAGTGAAAAAAAAAAAAAAAACCTCTCTAACCAACGCAACATATTTAGCTGAAGTTAGCGATGCAGATGAAGTTTAGCCTAGGCTACCTGTCGTAGAGAAATATGGCCAGCTCTGCGTCAGACTTGATATTCTTCATTTGACGAAGATGTTGCCATCTCAAGAAGCTCCTCCGATGTCCACTTAATTTGTTTCTTGTTTTAATTTTGGAAATGTGCCTGCCTCTCGTAGGTTACTCGTTTATGCCTACAACTGACAGCTGCTGACAGTTGTCCTTTGCTAATTTGGCAACCCGAATAGGAGGATGCGGCATCCCATTATTAATACGCTATTCTAGAATTAATCATTCAAAACATAAACGAAAATTCCAAGAGATTCCGCCCCGTAACTCTTTTTTTTTTTCATGGGTTTTACGGGTTATAGTAATGTTGTCAAATAAGCCATTACTTTAATTAATCGTGTTTCCTTACTCTCTGACGACATATGGTGATCATTTTTGCAAATGGTTACAATTTATTTGCTATTATTACACAGCTCTTCATAGTGCTCTTCATAGTTTTGATTGGCCACTGGCAGGCATTTTGTTGAGTAAGCCAAATTAAACTTTAGGACATGTGGGCAGATGTGACCGAGTGTAAGCAGTGTTTCCCATACACGGACTAATCTGTGGCGGGGCGCCACGAAAACAAAATCGGCCGCATTGTTGTTGCCACATAGAAGCATTGCTTAGAAGACGTCTGGCTAAATTGCTATTAAATCCGCTTAGCATCGTGACCATGCTGCGCAAATTTGTTCAAAACTGCTGCATTGAAGTTAACTCTGCTAAGGTCTTATCACAACATAGTAGGCTACATTGAAGAGACTAAACTAAGTTGAGTTATGCAATCAAGCAGTATCTCAAAGCTAACGTTAGAATACTGTTTGGATGTCGAATTTAGCATGCTTAGCCTACTTACTGCTGCTTGTCAATTTCGTTGAAGGGCTCATTTTATTGACTCTGACTCTTTTGTCTTCTGGCAGTAGAGTTGGCATTGGATATAGCCTAAGGACGAGTTTTCTAGTCACTGTCTCACTTAAAGCTCCCTAAAGTGTTAAGTGAAGCACAGGGCTCTATCAAGCTTATACTCATCAAACTAATGTGGAACTAGGGCTAAGAGCATAGAAGTAAAGTGGGATGACCTTACTTTGGCTTTGTAGAATCCAAGTTGTTTGTTTCCAAGCCATTCTTTTATTCAGAAGCATACTTATGAAGCATAGCTACGATATGCATCTGATTTGATGATTTAAGTAGCCTACTCCATTCGGAGGCATCACTAGCTAGGTACCAGGCTACCAGTCACTCTCAGCACCAAATTGCCAATCTAGGAACAGGCCATTATGCTTCCATTGCAAGCAGCAAGATGGGCTGTTTACCATCACTTACTATTATGAAATATGGTTTTATTTGTTTTATATAACTTATTAAAACTGGAGGAGTTAGCCTCTCATGTTGCTGACCATTTAGGCAAAAAACAATAAGCTTGGTGAGAACTGTTTAGAATCAACCTGAAATCAATCTCCAGGAGGCATCTGCCAACATTTACACTTCTCTGGTACTGTGTCAAACTGGGCTTAAACCAGTGTCTGGTTAGGAATGATGACTTACTGAGACGTACGGGTAGCTTACAAAAACTATACATGGCCATACAGGACAATGTGACAGGATGGATTTGACTCACTCACTAAATCTGTCCCTGTCCCTTCAATATTGAAATCACAGTAACGCCCTTGGTTTCAATTCTGGCCAGCATCACACCACAGCTTGGCCCAAAACTGCATGCTTTTAGCTGCAAGGGCCTGCTGATAGCAATGCAAAATAGATAGATAAATAAATACCTTTGTGTCAAGTTACAATTAAATGATGTCTCATTCCAAATAATGTGTAGCAACATGCTAAAGTTAATTAGTGACAAACAGAAGTTGGTTGATATAACACTTTTTGCTTTTGCCATTTTTGTTTTTCTACATGAGCACACATGCCTGTGTCATACAGTGAACGTCCATTGACTGTGCAGGTGGTACTACAACTTTCCAGAATTTCAGGCTCTGTGAGCAGTGTACACCTGACAGTCAATGGCACTCATAATGAAGGCAATCTGAAACTGAACCTGGTGAGGTATTTACTGAGAGGCCTTGATAATGTGGTCTACAGTGTCAGTCTACAGCACAGGCCTAATACTCAGGCAAGTTTAGTCATGGTACACAAAAAAATAATAATAACAGGGATGCACCGATATATCGGCCAATATCGGTCTTGTTGACTGATATCAGCTATTGGCAAATTTATATGACATTTACAGATGGCAGTAGCTGATGTTTGTCTGCTGCATCCATTCAACACTAGGTAAATGTTGTGCTATCAAGGCCTGAAAGACCTGAAAATGGTTCAGTTATTAATGAATATTTTTCTTTCCACTCTACTAAAGGGTACAATTAACAGCAAAAATGAAGTAAACAAACAAAGAAAAAGATATCCGTATTGGCATCGGTTATCGGCCAAATTGTTATTTTATATATCGATAAATCCCTAATAAATAAACTATAAAGTAAGGAACTTTAGACACAGGCCATCTTTCAATCAAGATACTATCTTAGAATTCTGAAGCATATCTGCACTTTTGAATGCATAGCTCAGGCCACTGAATGCAACACGAGTTTCTGTAAACTGTAGGATAAAGGGTTCCTGACTGTGAGAAATTACAAGACCAATGCACCCATATCCAGCCCCACATTCATCCATGATCAACTGCATATTTAAATATGCATCGTTCAATACATCACATAATATGTTAATGACTTACTTTAGATGCCAAACTTGAGCGTTACAGTCGGCAGCCAAATATAGTGGTGACTACAATATATACCACCACCAACTCGGCCTCTGTAACAATGCATTTCAGCCCTAAAATACCACAGAACGTACCACCCAAACACCAACGGCTTTAGTGAGTGTGCCATCTGTGAGTGGTTCAAAACACAGACTGAGCAAAAACATTTTTGCCCATATAGCAGCTCTGTGACAGCTCTCTATGACACAATCAAGAGGCCTCTTCTACTGTAATTAAACTTCAAAAATAAAACAGTCAAATAAGTGGACATCTTTCAACCAATACTTTAAAAAGTCCAATTCCTTTTCTCTTCTGAGATGATTCACTGTAGTTTTAGGCACAATGGTAGCGGTGCGGTGGTGGCATAGTGGCTAAGGAGCTGGGCTAGGATGCAGTAGCCTGAAAAGTTGTGGGTTCAATACCCGGATTCCACCACTGTGCCCTTGAGCAAGGCATTTAACCCCGAGAGGCTCTGGGGACAATGGCCCTTGTAATATACTTGACAGAATAAGTTGCTTTGGATAAAAGCGTCTGCTCAATTAATAAATGTAAAAATGTAAATGTACCCTTAAAGGTGGCAGCATCTACCGTTGGGCTTGTTAAATCACAATTTGACTTTTGCATTCTGAACTGAGGGAAATGGCCCACTCCTCTTGCTTAATAATACAGCCATCATTATTTACTTTTTAGGAGGAACTATAATGTTTGACAAGGAGTGTGTTGTATCTTCAAAAGAAACAACGACCTAGAGAGATTCACCTGCCAAACTGCTTAATAATCAACTCTGAAACTTTTGGCCGACCTCACCAAAAGAACAGCCACCAGTTGATGCTTTAAATATATCACAGTAAAATCTAAGGAATTGACTGACTGGATTGGTTGAATTTGTCAGTGTCAAGTGTCAATCTAAGATCCTCCTATCACTGCTAATCCAGATTAACTTTAAAATAGATTTTGGAAAATTATTTTTGTTTCTCTCCATGTGTAAATACGCTATGTTTCTTTTAGAAGAGTCTCTCAGTACGGATTACTTTTTTTCCAAAAGGAGTAAGCAAAACTTACCACCAAATCCCAGTTGTTCAGCTCTAACAGAGTAATTGCTTCTGCAATGTTGTCAATACCAGTGCAAGCCTGTAACAAATGAATAAACACACATCATAAGGAACCCTGATCCTGCACATCTATGGTGTTGAGTTATGGCAAATTAAATTTATGTAAAAGACCAGTTGATATAAAACATGCACACATACAGTGCATAGTCTTTCCAAAACTTGGCCCACCTACAGTAACCAGTTATATCACCAATAGTCTACCTAAATTATGTGTTTACATCTTTATGCATATAAAATGGGAAAAGATCAAGCCTCCACTCGGCCTGTTAAGAACATGAAAACATAATTTACTCGTAATATGCTATTAACTGTTTAACCGTTCGCCGCAGACACAGACGAGTTGTTTTCCATTTGACTAAGTGTCACAGTACTTAGGGTTTTGGCCTTGTTTTTCCACATCCCATAGGCAGCTAGCTTGATTTGAGCCTTGATGAACGCTAAAACAAGCTAGCTATCAGTATGTTGACAGTTGCAACCTAGAGTGGGACATACAATAATTATAGGCTCAGATGATTCAAGAATTGTTACCTGTTAAACTGACCTAACGTCACTGTAAATGTAATAATTTGAAAACCTACGATGTACAAAAATATGACGGACATAACTGTCCGCTAACATAGGCTAACTAAGCAACCTTAGCTACGAACACTAAACTGTCCTGTCATTCTCTTACCTCAATAAATCACATTTGGATAACGTTAGCAGCTAAATTCGCGTAGCCATTGGTTCTAGACATAGAGCTTCACAATACTTATTTAATTAAAGACCAGCCGTATGTCTGTTTCTGTGTATGACTAGTCAGGTAAATTAATTATTCAACAACCATACTGTTAAGGGTAAGGTTAGCATGATTGCCCTATTCTGAATAACTGAATAATTGGCTAAGCTGCTGGCTAGTTCTAGCGTGCTAACAAACATTACCCATGTAAGAAGCATTAGCTAGTAGTTAACATTAGCTGACCTGGGACTTGGGGACTTATTTAACAAATAATTATTTATACCATAACGAGCCACTTAAAGTGTCTAAACCTATCGCAATACTCTTTCCTTTTCTGGCTTTAGAATGAGCAAACAGTAATGTTTGTTTAGTTATACAGCAAGTGGCATTAGTTGAGATGCTGTTAGCCAACTACCAAGCTCTCAAACGTATTGCCGTCATTACTGTGCATTAACGTTAGCAATTTTGTTAGACAGCCAGAGAGCTTGCGCTACATCATTGTTGACATTCACAGAGCTAAACATATCTCCCGTAAGACTTGTGACAAAGATTACAGTTTGTTTAACTATGTCACTGGTAATGGTTACAAAAAAGAACCCACCTGAAAGTCAGCCAGAATCATCTCTCTATCCATGTTGCTACCGCTATCGGAGGCCATCATTGCAATGACTGCCAAACGCTAGCTAGCTTTGCCACTGGTCTAGCTATCGTTTTGACTCAATAGCTAGCTAACGCTAACTAGCAATCTGTTATCTGTCTCACACACAAACACACTCGCACACACAAACACACGCACGCCAAGTGACTAGGGATTCATGTACAAATGTATAGTCATCAAATGTCAAAAACAACGGAGCCCTGTAACTGTCAAGATGCGGCTGCTGAGATGCAAAATCCGCACTTTCGGGCCGTGTTCTGATTCTGATAGATCTCAGTTCGGTGTAATCGTCACTTTTTTCTTTTATCTATGTTCAGGCAATCCGGTTGCTTTACGGCAATTTCAAAGTGTTGTCGTAAAATAATTATAGGCACATATCTTAAAGGGGAACTGCAGTGCTTACTGCTTACTGCTTAGTCGTTCAGATCAAAATGAACCAATTATATTAATGTTGTATGTAGCACAGGAATGATTACATTACAACCGGCTAGGCTCCTCGCTGATGGATTCTGATATTAACACAAGCCTACAGCTAGCCTACTGTGCTTAACAGGCAAAATATAGACCTATATCTATACTCTTTGCCTATATTTATCTACCCAACATTTGCTCATCTAAATAATCTACGTTGGGGAAATGGGTGTTTGGAGTTTGTGGAGACAAAAAAAATACTGCCATGTCAATAGTAACACATATCCCCCAATGAAATTAGCATTTTTTTCCTGTCCCTAGTCTGCCCTGTAGAGGGCAGTGGCTCACTTCAAACAAAGTATGGAGACGTAGGAATCACACTAGACAGTTCCACTAGTTTTTCCTTCATTGATTTAGGGACAGAAAATCTAGACTATTGTGATGGTGACGTGACCATTAGATTCAAACTGCTGCTCTAATCTAAGCAAGCATCTTAATTTGTTTCACACAGCCCAACAAATGTTGTTACACGTAGGCTACATTGTAGCAAATGTATAATGTAAAAATTAGCATAGGCACGCTTCATTGTATCATTTTGTGTAGAACGGAGACCACAGCCGTTCTGGACCTCTGCGACTGACTGGAACAAGAAAACCAGACATGTGGCTCGCTTATTTCATTGTGGCTGCTTAGACTGACATATCATCGGTAAATAGTATAACCCGTACTACAGTACACCGTACAGCACATTACACTGCTTCCATGCTCCACCATCAGCCCCGCCTCTCGTCTGTTAGTAAAGTGGGCGGAAGCGAGACTTTATTTCAAAAATGGGTGATGTCAAATAGCCCAACTGCAATGGACTCTGTTGAAGAAGTCAGCTGCTGACCGTACCACCAATCAGATGAACGAACGCATCCAAAAAAGACATGTTGCGAAGATATATGGGAGATTTGTAATCTATAGCCTACGTAGGCTACTATGACCAGGTAGGCTATGTTACATTTCAAATTATATCGCTTGTGCTGAGTAGCCTAAAAGGCTTGCGTTGTATTAGGCTACGTTATGTGGTATTGAAACAACTCTGGAAAGCAGGATTATGACCAATAACTGCAAGCAACTTGATAGCCTCTAACCAGAAAAAAAACCCCGTATCGTTAGCCTGTTTGGCATAGGAACACGATTTCGCACGGATTGTGTTGTATGTCACCTCGAGTTGATAGGCTGTTTTTATTCTGAATAACTGCAACCTAACCTCTGCATTATAAAACATCATTATGTTTCTGCAGTTAAAATGGGCGGGAAACAATCAGAAAAGTTCGAAACATCATATTTAAAATGTCATTGTATAGAAAAGTATCCACTCATTGCCTCTATCCGTTTTCAGACCTATGACTGAGGGCACCGAAATGGCATTACACGCTGAGCACTGAAGACGCCCAAGGAAAAAACGACCCCGCTACAAGAGGGGACTAGACCTGAATGACAGTCGGTTAGTTTTGACATCCATGAAGACTAGATGCACCTGCATGCAGTTTCCTGAGAGATGAAAGGTAAAATAACATAAGGATTATACCAATGGATTTCAGCCTTACTAAGACCAAATCTATTCTGAGTTGAACATTTAACCTTGTTTTTATAAAGCATCAAACGTCATGGCTACTATTTGAACCAAGGATTTGCATAGCTGGACTATGACTGAGCACGAGCGTTAACCATTTGCAACACATATCCTAAACTTCATCTTCGTTATCCTACCACTCTTTCAGACATTCTAACTCAGCTAATGACCCATTTGATATTTTTTCAGGGTTTTGCAGTTATGGATTGCACCTCGTCATATTTGGTTTAGATGCGCATCGCTGAGGACGTGAAGATATAGCCTACAATGATGAGATGCACGGTAGAACCGGGTCATTCGGATGAGCCTTCACTGGGAGTTTCCACTGCGTGATGTTGAGGACCTAGATCGTTTCGGATGGCCCTGTTTTTAACCTATGGATAAAAAAGACATTTTCAAGAAAGGTGATGATCGTGTGCTTGGATGGATATGGCGTGACATCCTTGTTTTGCAGATTGTTAGGGGATGGCATTAAAAAAGATGGGCGGACCTCTGGCAACGTTTCAGCTTTTTTCGGTGTAACAGACTATTTACTATACCATTTGATTGCGCTTCGTCTAATCATCACGACTCGCCATCAAAGCCGTGATTATTTTTTTTTTCTGTTTTATTGAACCTACGTCGTTTCCTCTCATACAAGCCACCTTTCCTCGTCTCAGCGTTGTTTTTTGACGAGAATGGCTGGACGCACGCAGGCAGATAGGCTGACCACGGCATCTGCAAGAGGGGATTTAAGCGAGGTTGACATGATATTGCAAAACGGAGCAGATGCCAATGAAAAGAACATCTTGAACAGGACAGCCATACAGGTTGGAACTGCATTTCTGTTCTATAGCCTTCTTCCTCTGCATACACCGGCGAGGTTGACATGAGGACCTATATGCTACTACAATTCCCAATGACGTTTACCTCAAATATTGACATGTATATTAATCAGTTTACCTGTTAAATGTCAATTTTGATACATGTGGCAATTCATTGAGCACAGCGTCTTGCCTCTGTTTTCACACGCATATGGTCTAATTTCAGTCGTGTAGTCTAGGATAGTGAATGGGTCAAGGGAACTACATGTGCTCTTATGGGTGATGTCTTGTTAAATCAAACCTGGGATTACACAAAATAACCCTAACTTAACAGTTTAGCTATAAACTATGTCCAAGTATTTACATGTAGGCTAACTTGTCCTTATAAGCATGACATTATGTTACGAGGTAATTCTGGTGTTTCATCAAAATAGTAATGTTGCATAAAAGTTGTTCTCATTTGTTGAAATTTCAACACAAATATTCTCACAAACTATATTTAATTTGTAAAGCTCAGACTGTTGAATCATAATGTCAATTTGTCCAACATCCTTGATACTGACTGATTTACAGTTGCTTCAATTAACAATATAAGCACTTCAATAGTCCTACCATTTTGTTGAAAAAAATATCTGAACATGTAAAAATGGATTTTAATAGGCTGTATTTACTTCAGCATAAATATCAAGGCTATGTAAAAAATCAACCTACACCCCAAGGCCTGAAATTATTTTTACAGAGAATGTATAGGCAAATCCAGCTGGTTCTCAACTGGTGTGCCAAGGCACAAAATGAAGTGTGCTGTAGAATTTTGAGGAACCCCATGCATTTTTATACAGATTCGTGAAATAGGCTATAGTGGTATTTTAAAATGCATCAATGACACAGCTTCTCAATTGGAAAGCTCAGTCAGCATCGCATATGACTATCCTGTATTCTCAGCTCAAACACACTGTATAGAAAAAAAATATGGGCATGATATTGAACACCCCTGGTATAACCTGTCTGTGTGTCATACTTTAAAATCAGTAATCATAACTCGGTGCGCCCTGGCGTTTTGGTTTGACCTTTGGTACCCAAAACGTTTGAGAACCTCTGGGCTAAGCAACCGGGATTTCACATATGCCACAATTAAGACAGGGGAGTAAATTGCGATTGGTACAGATCTACTCATAATAACCATCTCAGTAATTTAGCATTAGGCTATGTTGGATTCTTATAACGGCGTGTCCTAATACATGGTAAATTCCCTTTTTGCCAAATGTGTCGACTCACTTTCAAGAGAAGCCAACGATGTATTTTCACCTAATATTATTTTAAAACATATAGGCTATATGCATTATAGTGTTAGATCTAATTTTCTCAAATGCTATTCCCAATATAGCACACCACACATTTAAAAAATGCAAAGGAAAGCACGTATGTCGATTTCGTTGTTATTACGCATTGTAAATCATGACATTTTTTTATGAGGGGCCATCCACATGTACCATATACTGCACTAACGCTTCCACCGTTTTATGTTAAAAATGTCTCGGCCAGTTATCTTCTATACAGTTGTAGGACCATACGAAAACAAAATTGTGTAATTGTGTAAAAATTGTGTAATCACATATCACAGATGTATAATGGGTTTCATTCCTCTTCGTTGTGTTCTACAGGTAATGAAACTCGGGAATCCAGCCATTGCGGATGCGTTATTGAGAGCGAACGCGGACCCAAATGTGCGTGACCCTGTGTTGGGACTGACCATTGCCCACGACGCCTCCAGGGACGGGTTTTTAGACACGCTGAGGGTCCTGGTTCATCATGGAGCCGATGTCAATTTAATCGACAATGGCGGAAACCTACCCTTGCACCTTGCTGCAAAATCGGGTCACCTGGACGTTGTGCAGTTCCTTACGCCGTACACCTCCGACCCCTCTCAACTAAACGGGTCAGGCCAGACACCGTGCGACTTGGCCAGAAGGCACAATAGAAGCTCCACCGCACAGTGGCTAGAAACATTTGTGTTTTCACAGCAAAACTAATGTGGACTGCTCAATTTAGTGAAACAGGGGTAGCTGTCAACAGGATTATATAGGAAAAGCTAACTACCTCTTTTTAAATGCAGACAGACTCAGTTAATTTGGTAACGTAAACACAGCGGTGTATTCTTCCATAATATTATCTGTTGGTTTCGTTGTAGGTCTACACTGCATTTCGAGACAATTGAGGAATTCACTCTACATAAATAGGCCTTATCAAATGGCCACCAGCCTGGTTGAATTGTTTTATGGCAGAAGACTGCACGTTGACAATATGGTTTTACAATCATCAGCACCATATACAAAAGCCAATAGGCTGGAAAACGAACAAACAGAATTCCATTAAATGTGAACTATTCGATATTGATTGTGTACCAAAGACTGTATTACTGAAATACTGTATTTCAGAACAGAAAATGCAGTAATGTAGCCAAGTGCTGAGTGTGTTCTATTGCACTAACTATGTCTGCTTTGTGAATAAAGTAGCTAAAATAATAAATGGTTTGTAGATATTATTTTGTGGTTATTTTGTAAATACACATCTAACATGATGAAAAAAAAAACAATATTGCTAAGGGACGCGTTTTGGGTTTAGTCAAAGGAATGGCCAGTCTGTTTTATTTGCAGATGAAACGATCTATTCAGGAAAATGGCTATCTGCCTGAATATGCAAAGAATATGATTTTACAGGATATTCTAGGCCTTTAGATATAATCATCTTTTATAATTGTAGCATGAAGCATTTTAGCTACATTTAATGGCATGGCTACAGCCAGCTTGATTCGTAGGAAACAGCAGTGGGTAACGTGAGGCAAGTGGCATATTTTATCGAGTCTCTGGATAGAAACAAATTAATGGATTCTTCGTTTCAACACGTGTAAAATAGAGCTAACGACAAGAAACAGGAGGCAAACAGACGCTTGAGCGGCAGCGCAAAGAATAAGACCGTTACGCCGGTGGGAGGAATGATATCCTAGTTTTGCTGCCAATCTTTCAAATTCTGGCGCTTCAGCTCTACAACGCGCAAAAAATCGGACGTTTCGTCAACAAAACCAGGAGAATGGTGAACAACAAGACAATATTTTAACATGGAAACTATTCTTTTACATCTCGCACGAGAATAACGTAGCCTTGAAGAAATATCACAAGTGGCATGAATGGACATGTTCTTCCTGGTTCGGTATTGAGCGGCTGAATTATAGTGAGACGTCTTTATCGTGAGTTTTGAATTATTTGTATGCTTTATGAAAGGCTGTAAGTAAAAATAATATGTTGAAACGATGTCATTGTCAGTTTCCTCCTATTGCCATTCACGTTGGAGGCACAAGGAACTCTGATGTGAATATATACACCATGCTGACATTTTTTTACACCCTGTGGACTAATCGTCGTTACAGTGACCTCCTAAAACACCGAGAATGTTAAAACAGTGTCGCAGTGGTCTCAATTGTATGGCTTATTTGTTATATTCTTGGAAATTTCACTACGCCTTAAATGGCAACAGTTACACTTGTGCAGGATGCTTCTCTGACACAAAGTGCATATTCTCGGAGACGCGTGATCAAAGGAAATTCATATGTCGATCAGCTGGAAAGCTCGCCTCAGAAAGTTCGAAAATACTCATAATGAAATCTCATTAGTGAAGATTTGCGAACGTTTTGACTGTATACTTACATTATACGAGGATACTGGCAGTAACCTAGGCCTGTTCATTGTTTCAAGTTCACTGAAACGACGAATAAGATTATCATAACAGTCGAAGTGGTTTCATGAAAATAATTGTGCAACAGTGGCCTATTACATTTTCAAATGTAATGTTAGACGAGAAACAGTAATAGCCTACGTGACTTCTAAAAAAATGTTGTGCCAAAATATCACACAAGTCAGGCTTAAGAAATATTAGCCTACACGTTTTTATATTGTTATTGCTGTTCAGACTTTGATACAATGTAAACCGGCCTAATTTCGTAGAGGCCTATATTATAAAATTTGTCAGTTTCCAAAGATAGTGACCTGATTTCTGAAACGTGGAACTTCAAAATAACTTTTGTGGCTACACTAAAATTCATAGGTCAAATAAATATAAGGTCAAGGTCATCCTTTGAATTCATCTATGGGCCAAGAAACATCTAAGGCGTTTCTGAAAAATGCCATAATTAGGATTTCTTAAGCAAACAACTTTAGTAGGTTGGCTACAAGTCAATATAATGATGTACCCACATTTCCTGTATGGTTGAATATTTTAGTGTTTAGTTGAGCAATTAAGTACCCATATTTAGTCATCCTTGAACTTTGCCCAGTAACACTGCCCAAGAGGGATGGTGGGACCCAGGGTGTCCCTGTACAGGACCAGAGGCAAAAGATCTTGTCAGGGTGCATGGCGCCACTGTACATTTCACAACCAATGGTGGCAGATTCTGATGAAGGTTTGATCCCTTTGGCCTAGTGCAGATCTTCAGCAGCTTCGTGCCTGCTCAAATGCCTCTTGATTGGCCAATTGCATTGTGTTCTTGTAGTACCTTGTGACCCCTTTACACATAGCACTGATCAACACCACACACTCAATTTCATCTAGTCACTGGTTAGACATTTTGACCATTAAAGTCAATCGCACAGACAGCCAGAGCACACAAGAATATAACAACATATATCTGAATTTAGTCCATTTAGACATTGCTATTTAATAAGGCACCAATAGAGCCATCCTTGTAATACCACTCCTCTATCTCATAAAGATAAGTGTTATAGGCATGCATGCTCAATACTACAGCATCCATGTGTAGTGGTATGATACATATTCAGTATTGTGTTGCAGATATTAATACTACTAACAATGGTAACTTCAATTGTATACCACGTTACCACATGTCAGCAAAATGTTCGTAAAACATGGAAAACAAATATTTGTTTTCAGTATCTCATTTCATGACAGTGAACAGGATGAGGAGGCCCACTGTTTGTCCTGGCTCTGAGTGGTTTGTCCTGGCTATGTCTTGTGAATAATGATATAAAAGAAAGCTATGGTTTGTCATTGCACAGGTCTGGTGAATAATGATGTTCTGAAGCCACGAAGAGGCTTCATACTTCCTTTTTCCACTAGAGAGAGAGTAGAGATGTGCATGGGGGGTTGGGGACAGTGCAGCCTATGCTAAGAGTGCCGTTTCCGCCCACAGACGTTGAGATTTGCTTCAGAACCATTGCAAAACTGTTTCAAATTATAAGAGAAGGTTCTGAGGTATTTGTAATCCATTGTAATGCAGTTGGGTTGTGAATTTCTCTCACAAACACTGTGACTGGTTTCATTTTGTTTAATTTTCATGTATGCAGGAGCAATTTTAATAATGTACATATAAGTCTTATAAAATGCACTTCGAAGTAATCCATATTGAGCCAAACCTTAAAAGGTCTTTGACTAAGATTTTTACAGAGGGCATCTGCAGTTGTCAGTGCATGCCTGCGCCCTCTGGTGGTGAAATATAAACCATGCCATGTAGTCTAGGTGCTGAAGGTGAAATTCTTGTGACCTACAGTTTCTAATTCTCAAATCATGCCAACAACCTTTTGTACAACACAGTGGCATATTCCTCATGGCACAATGAAATTATCTAGACTAATTTTTATCTAAAAATGATCAATATGCATGGATGAATGTGTGTGTGTGTGTGTGAGAGTCATCATATGGACAAAATAAATCAAGACAGAAGTTCCATAGCATAGATTCTATTTATTATTTGTCTGTAGTACACTGTATGCCTTTATATACTTACAGAGATAAACCAGAAAAAAAAACACAACAATCTCACAGGCACACATTACTTATCATACACACCTCACATATGTCCGCATGACTTGTTGCCTTACCACATGGGATCAGTTGTAATGTGTTACATTGCATTTACAGTAATTTGTGTGTGTGTGTGTGTCGGGGGGGGGGGGGGGTCATCCCCGTTTACATGCACCAGGTTTGTCCTCAGGGCATCTGTGTGTGTCTGTGCTGCAGTCTTCCGTCACTGTACACCAAATCACTGGTTACTTAACCACAAGCCCAGCCGACAAAACCCTGTGCCAGCCACAGGAACCAATCAAAATGCATATCTGTGTCATGTGACTGAAGGCATCGGAGACCCAGACCGAATGAGAAACAAAGTGACACGATAAACAAAAGGTTCTGTGCAAAGCAGACGTGACACTCCCAGAAGACTTTACAGGAAGTGGACCACCACCATCCAAACTCACAAAAGGATGTTCCAAATGGACCCTCACCCTAGCATTCGGCAATGTTAGCCTAGCAGTTTTAAAAGAGAGCCCACTTAGACTTCCTTGGATGGTGTGATGCCAAATAAGCATTTCCACCTACACCCACACATATAACATGCATGCATACACACACACAAACAAACAAATATGCATCACACCAAGTGTATTTTTCCGAAATGGTCGTAAATATCATAATAAATCACTCATAAATCAGATTCACTCCACATTTACATGATATGGAAAACATGAAACATGACATTTAGGGGGGAAAAACTGAATCCCAAATGATAGCTGGCGGGGGTGGGGGGGTACACGTGTACACTTCCTTATTCAAATGCATGGCAAAGTGTTCCATTTCTCCGTTATAGAATATGGGCATGGGTGACTCATTTCTTGTGCTTTCACCATCAGTTGAAAGGAGCAAAAGGAGGAAGTGTGGAAATATATCCCAATCCACCTGAGAAGCCCAAATAGATGCAATCCTCCAAGGACCAATTACAAGTCTCGCTCTGGGAAGAGGTTTGCTTTGCACTGCTTACTGCTCAGACTCAAACATAAGTGGCTCTGTGACACTAACACGCTCCTCCACACGTATAGGAAGGCAGAGTTTTACTGTTGACTTGCACCAAGGGACTCTTCTGGATGGACAAAAATGTATTCCAGCAACGACAGCAAAAGACAGTTAACCCCATGTGTCCAGAGACTGTCCTTTCAATTTTACAGTGATTTGTATTGCAATGTATATTTTCTGTTTGTTTGTTTGCGTAAACTCGATTATTTGGGATGCTTTCTGTGATTCAGAACATGACAAAAACATGTCACACAAGCACACTTAAGTTGCAGTTAAAAAAAGAAAGAAAGAAAAAAAAAAACTAAACAAACCACAAGAAAGCTGGAGTCAAAAGGGAGTAACGAAAACAGCTGTTCACGCACAGTCTCATATTTCAAATCATTAATTGACTCACTGTGAGTTCTATTGCATAACTGTGACTCAAAACAGAAACCAAGACTGAAGTATGATTACTGCCAGACAAGTACTGATTTAGGAACTCCAGTGTTTGTTAGATTACCATACGTCGCATGGTCTCAGTAAGACATGCCGTGATAAGTGCACTAAAGTAGCTTAGCATAGTCAGACTCGAAGCGATTCAGTCTGACAGAGGGACAGGAGCATTAAATTAAGGGGAAGAAAGTACTACAAAATAAACAAAAACAAATAAACTATCATTTGTGACTAACAAATATTTTAAAGCCAAATGATTACGCCAAAGTCCGACTCCTGTCAATGACACGGAAGGAAGACGTATAGAATGTCTTCATTTCTATGATTCATCTTGATATTTTGAGTGTGAAGAGACACGCCCATTGCCAGTAACTGTTGGCACACACACACACACACGACAGGAGTTCTCTTGGTACCTAAGAATAGGCCAGATAACCAAGCAGATGCTTGGCTTCACGAAAGAAAAGTAAATAAGGGTTCTAAACTCATTGAAATGAGCCTCAAAGTCTATGGAACAGATACAAGTCAAGGTAAAGAATAGGAAACCTCTAGAAACCGGACTGTCCGTAAGTGGATGGGGTGATTACGTGACCGGCGTCAGCAGTGTGGTCACTTGTGCATACTTGTTTCCTCCTTGGTTTTTCCTGACAGACAAACACACTCACACCTCCCAAACAACACCTTCCCTCTTCGCTGGGTCAAAAGCTTCCTTGGACAGAGCCAAGGCCCAGGCATGCAGAGTCATTTGTCTTTAAGGGTGGGGTGGGCAGGGGTCGGGGTCTTCGGGTGGAGCAGCGGTTTCACTACACAGTTACAGGAGCTGCTCTGCCCTCTCCATCCCACACCACCACCACCACTTGCTCGCTCAGCTGCAGGGCTGATGATGAATCATGGGAACGTCATGGGAGTCTGAAGTGGCAACAGGCAATTGGCTGCCACTCCGTGACTGTGTGTGTGTGTGTGTGTGAGCATATACTAATATTTGTGTGTGTTTGTGTTTTGTGTGTGTGTGTGTGTGTGTGTGGTGTTTGTATCTGTGTCTGTGTGTGTGTGTGACTGGTGTATTTTGGGCCCTGGGCCTGATGGGGTTGTGGTCAGTTGGTCTCGTAGGTGGAGAGCAGCGCGGCGTCCACGGGCTCCATGCACGAGGGGCAGATGAAGGACCGCATGAGCCAGTCATCGATGCAGTCCAGGTGGTAGGTGTGCATGCAGGGCAGGAACCGGATGGGCTCTCCGTACACGAAGTCCATCATGCAGATCACACACCTAAGAGAGCGCGCGCGCACACACACACACACACACACACATAGAATACATATTGGTCAGTCAACAGTGTTTCCCATGAAATGTCACATCACAAGGTTTTGACAGCTCATATCCACAATAGACATCACAAGTGGTGGAAGTAAAACTGCTGATGTGACAAAAAGCAATGCTTTTGTTTGTGTGTGGTGTGTGTGTGTGTGTACGTGTGCTTATCTGTTGCTTTATCACAAAACATTTAGAATCAGATGGAAGCTTGGATTTCAATAATCCTGAAAAAATGGCGTTATCCTCATCTACTTAACAATAATACACAAAGACAATCTGCTTACACTAATTACACCCAGTCACTTTCACTTTTTCATATTCCTACTTCATACATTGCATTGTTTGAACATCCAAAGTCCATGGGGGAATAAGAACATGAACCCTTGGATTTAATGGGCTGCAGAACCTTCTTAAGCAGAACGGACCACAATCAAACATTCCCTATGATTACGAGTCAGATTTGTACAATGCTCGGGGAATTTCAGACTAAACCATCTTAGAAATGTTCAACTTCACGTGCACTGACAACCAGAACTGCCTTGCACAGTGTATGCTAGGATTGAATGAGGCACTCTCAACGAGTAAGTCATTATTTTGTTTTTTATCAGTTTGGTGCCTCAGTCAACGTCTGTTGATGTAGTGCTGAATCCTTTGTTGCCAGTGTGATGGCCTAGGATGATGTGTGCCCTTACCAATACATCACTGTTTTCAACACAAACATGCTAGATCTCTGTAGAATATCAGAGTGCAGTTATGGAAACTACTTTCATCTTCCTGGACATAAGTAGTTTCACGATCAGGGTAAGTGCTTGACATTATTATTAACCTAGACAATTGGGGAAAGTGCAAAAATACCATTTGTTGGCAAAACAGTTACAAGTCATTTCCATCCTAAAATGTATGTTTTATCCTAAAACTGTACACCATTTACACATATTAAATTAACTAAATCTAAACTGGACCGTACTAGGACATTCTGTATTCTGTATTATGTTACACATGTAAAATAACTGACCTGGTTGAACTTAATTTAGCTGACAATATACTTCAGATATGCACCAAACTTAGTAACAGCCTACCAGCTAAATTTCCAGATACAAATTATACAATCATAAAACCGGTAACTGATATTCTAAAGCTTAGCCACTAAAGTTTCCCGTCAAGTTATTGTCCACTTCAACACATTCTATATGTTACATAAAGTACAGCATATATGGCCCCAGCCATGGCGCAACTGGCTGGGGCACCTGCACCATACGCCGGCAACCTGGTTCGATTCCCGCGCCGTGGTCCCACCCCGACTCTCTCTTGCACTTACTTCCTGTCACTCTCCACTAATCCTGTCGCATTAAAGGCATAAAAGCCCCAAAAAATATACATTTAAAAAAAAAGTACAGCATATAAGCATATATGATGATGCAACTTAACGCGTCGTTAACTTAAGGAACAATAATCAACACTACAAAAACTAGTATTTGTACACTATATTTAGGCAAACCAGTCGCCACTGTTAAGAGTCTTTGGGAAAAATGTTTCATCCATTAGTGAATGTACACTAAACAAAAAACATAACTGATATTTCATAAAATTCATAATTGATATATTATAAATGATATTTATAAGAAGGTTTAAATTATATTTATAAGAAGGTTTAATTTTTCGGTTTATTTTTTTGTGTAACAAGTGCTTACCATGATTGTGAAAAAAATATGAGGGTATTTTGTGGATATAGGCTTTTGACAATATGTGTGCAATGCCTTTACATAATGTGGAAATATGTCTTGTGTCTGTGTGAACGAGTACAAACAGTAGCATATTAAAGTGAGTGTGTGTGGGGGATATTCTGCCCTGAAGCAAGTGTTCAGACACACACTAGTCCCATGGTCTTAAGCAGTGTTTCTTAACTGGTGGGTCGGGACCCAAAAGTGGGTCGCGTAACCGTTCTGGGTGGGTCACAGAGCTTGTGGTTAAAAACAAGCAAAAACAAAATAACTTATTTAAAATGCTACCTCAGATCTAATGTTAGACCTTTATTTTAATAGACATTTTTATGTCAGTCATTGTCATGGACATAGACAATATTTATGTGACTGGTTATGTTAGACATAATTTTAGCGGTGACAAGTAGGCTATGACCCTTATAATATTTGAAGTAGGATATGGTTTCAATTAAATTGAGACAAAACCAAAACCCCAGTGTGCGGTGTTCACTGAATTGCTGGCACATAAGAGAAAATGCAACATGGAAACAAAGCACCCCTGTCAAAGACAAACCTATTGAGTACTTTGAAAGGGGACATCAGGAGTTGAAGACTTCACAAATGTAATGCCAAACACCAGCATGTTCCAAACAAGTAAACCTACAGGCACTTCACGTGTCTCATGTAGCTCACCGTATCTGTTGGCTTGGTCAGAAAAAAAAAAAATATATGGGTCGCGACTTAATGAACATGGGTCTTAAGGACTCAATACAGTATACTGGATGGTTTGTATGTACAGTATTTCTATGACCCACTGCGCCCCCTGTAGTCCACACAGGGTACATGCATGGACACTGGGAAGAGCTGGGGAGAAAACGGAGCAGCTGCTGACTCCTGGGATTGGTGGGGCCTCTGCAGAGCCATCTTGCCATTCATTTCTTAACACACACACACATACTATTTTTGTACATTTGTATTGGTTGACTAAAAAGCTCTTTATTCTTTCACACTAAGGTTGCATTCCACCTCCCCTTTTAACCCTACTATCCAGTGAGCTGGACCATGGCAGAGTACAGAGGGAGTGTGTGACAACGCATGTGTGAATGTGAGTGTGTGTATGTGTGTGCGTGTGCATGTGCCTGGCTTACTCTCGGATCTTCTTCTCGGAGGCGTCGTGCCCGGGGTCGTACAGGCCTTTGGGCAGGTGCTGGATGAGGCCGATGCGCTGAGCTATGCGCACCTGCTCCTCTTCAGTCAGCTGAGTGGCCAGTCGTGCCTGGCTGGGCGTGGGGTGGTACACAAGCACATGGGCCTGCTCCTGGACACACACACACACAGAGTGAGTGAGTGAGTGAGACAGAGAGAGAGAGAGAGAGAGAGAGAGAGAGAGAGAGAGAGAGAGAGATACATAGACACAGGTTATTCAAAGCTGAACAGCATCCAGGAAACAGTAAAAACTATCTTAAGGCACACCGAATTGTCAATACCATAATCCCTGGAATTATCACTTATTGTCACTTTAAAAGCACCGTTGTAAAAACAAAAAAATGAAAATGTAACTGCTCAAGGTGAATGAACTTGTCCTAACTCATTCACCAACCAGTGAATGAGCATCTGCGACCAGTAGATGGCAACCTTTCCTTCACTGCTCGATGTTATAACATAAAACGAGAGAAGGGGGGAGTGGGGGAGAGACACAGGCTCAAGTCCAAGAGCTTTACACTACAAACGGCCCAAAAGAGAAATGAGAAAATGAACAGAACAATGGGTCCCATTGAGTGCGGCGATCTTGTAATCGCGTCCGCTTAGCAGAGATTTAGCGGTGAGGCTGGGGGCGGGCGTGAGTGTTGGGGGGCAGGACTGCGGGAGGAGAGGGCTCGTTGCAACATCACGCTGGGTGTGCTTGCATGCATGCCTGCTTACACAAAACCCCACCGAGACACACTTCAGACTCCTTTACTCAGCAGAATGAGTGAATAACTGAGAAATGTGACAAATATTGGCTGTAGCTAATCAACTGCCGAGTTTCCTCACAATCTCTCTCCTAGCTGCAGAGCAAATGTGTAAATAATGGTTTCTACATACAGCCGCAAAGACGTTCACAAATAACAAAAAAAAAAGTGGTTGAGTACTGGCACACACACACAGCATGAGCACAAAACTGAGCCGAAAGCTTCACATTTACATAATCTAAAACTACAAAGGCCTCCTGTTAGGCCCAGTATGAAACACTACTGGGCCCCCATGATCAACCTTCTTAAAAGGTGTATGCTCCAGTCTCTGTAACAGTGACAGTAACTCTCATTGAAGCCTCATGGGTGTGTGAATAGCATAGCACAGCACAGCACAGCACAGCACAGCCCCTCTGTCCAGCCAGTCAGCTGGCCAGCCAGCGGATTACAGTTAAGCAAAGCCTAGCCCTGGGCAGAGATTAGTCGCCATGAGCGAGCAGTTTTGCACAAAAAAAAGTGTTACATCAGCAGATCCCTCCCTCACTGGACTGGACGCCCCATACCAACCAGACCCAGCTGATCCACTTCATGCATATTTATACACCATGGGCCACCACAACGGCAGCTGTCAGTTTAAGGGGTATGGTCAGCGACAGCATTTATTTATCTGCAGTTAAACCACTAGGCTTGAGAAGAATGCTTATGAGGATAGGCTTCTCTTTCCATACAATGATGAGACCGAACAAATGTCAGTCTGGCGAACCGTCTGTCAAAACACTTGGCTGAACAGAGGCAGGACAAAGAGGGACTGTCTGTGCCAACCAGGTGTCCTCATACATCTATGTGAACCCTCGCGACTGGACAAAGTTAACCAGAACAATCAAGACGTCTCAATCTGTCTGCCTGTGCCTGGGCCTGTGCTTGTCCCTGGCTATTTCTGTCGGGTCGCAGCAGGTTCAAACAGGTCCACCGACCCATTCTTAAGAGCTCGTTGTTCATTCAAACCCATCGGCTTGTGCAATCCTCAATGGCAGCTCAGAGATCTTACAACCAGGTCAGGTATTAGCGGCGACCTAAGACGGGCCCAGCCTACGACGATCTGCCACCGGGGAAAGCCTCACCACTACGCACAAGAGACAACCAGTGGGACAGCCTCACCGCTACACACAAGAGACAAGCAGTGGGACAGCCTCGTCACTATACACAAGAGACAACCCCTGAGAAAACACTGGCCCTGGCTCTCAATAACCAGACTGACATTCAGGAAGAACGGGGAGGGGGAGGGGGAAATATGCTAATTATGTGTTTGCCCACTAAAGAACAAGCTCATTTGCAATTAGCTTAAGCTCATTTATGTGGTCAGGGGGTCATGGTGGGTTATGGCAAGACTGTTCGCTGACGAGGCCTGATAGGTATGGATGGTAACCACCTTTACCACTCCCATGTGTGTGTGTGTGGGTAACTGGTCCCACCTGTGTGTGTGTGTGTGTATATATATATATATACACACACACACACACACATGACCCGAGATGGTCTTAAGACTGCTTGCTGTGCACAGGGCCTGGTACCTGGTGCTAGAGCCCAGTCAAGCGGCATGGTCAGCTCAGCTGTCCCCAAGAGGCCAGCCAAGGGAGCCAAACAGCTGCTCAGGTCGCAACCTTACTGTGTACGACAAAACAGCACCAGGCCTCGCACATGGACAGAAGAGTAGTTCACTTCACGGGAGACCCAAGCAAAAAGCTTTCAGCCTTCAGTATCAGCCATCCCTTATTCGGCTTTCAAAATGATTGTGTCTTTCTCTCCGCTGAGCCAATGTAGGAGTCTCTCAACTAGGGCTTCAACATAGTTATTTTCATATAAGTAACAAATTAGTTGTTTTATCGATGAAATACCAGAAAGTAGTGAAGATGTTGATGGTTGTTTCCCAAAGCTCAAGATTACGTCTTCAAATGTGTAATTTTGTCCACACACCAAAGATATTTACTTCATCGTCATAGACGAATAAGTACCGATAAAGTTGAAAATATTCAAGTTTAAGAAGCTGCAATCAAAGAATGTTGATGTATTTTCTCACAACAATAGAGGAGAGGGCAGGAAGACTTGAATGAGCAGCACTGAAAGATTCATTGATTTTTCTTTTTTAAACTAATGCAATTACGGTAGTAAATCCCAAACGGCACTATTACTAGACTCTGATGCTTTGGGAGTGTTTTGCTACTTCCTGAGGCAACATGGTGAACATGTAGGCCTAGCAACATTTTGAAAAGCGCCAGCGGCTGCAGCAGTGTGATGATGAATGTGCAGCAAAAGGCAAGCAGGTGCTGGTCTTGACTCTGATAGATCACTTCTAAGCCATGTTCAATGTATTATATAGTGAATGCTGAGCTGAAGCTTGACTTTGCAATTTGATTTGCAATATCATTTTTCAATCTTAATATCTGACAGGAATTGTGTCAGTCAGATATTTTCTCCAAATCGTTCAGGCTTACTAATGAGTCCACACACAATTTGCCCCCTTAAGTACAGTAGGCTACAGAACACATTCAGAAACACAGTCACCATACCTCTCATTCATTTCATAAATCCATTCGTAAATTAATTTATTAGATAGTGCCTTCTACACCAAGTACCAGAGCAGTTAAGGAAAACATTTTAGCCTAGATAAATTAAACTACCGGTATACTGAAATTGTGCTTCATTAATAGGGGTGAAACGGTAGCAAAAAACCCAGTTGAACCTCGGTTTTGAAGTCACGGTTTGGTTAATTTTCGGTACAGTAAGCTTAAAATTCACTGACAATATTTTTGATGCACAATGGGAATAGTATTGTTAAAAGGTGTCTTGTGTTTATTGATGTTAATTGACTAACCTAATATATGGTCCACTACTTAATATGTTTGTGTGGGAACTCATCACAGTGCAAAAATAGGACCTATTATATGAATCTAAGGACCTATTATATGAATCTACTGGAAGGTCAAGGTACTGGTTCTGGTCTTGATGAATTCTCATGTTCCTTACAGCTGACGGGAGTGAGGAGAGAAAGTGCAGCGCCACGGTTCTGTTTGTTTTGTCAGTGTCACACACACAGCGCAGGGAGACGGGAGGACAAAGGGACCAATGACAACATCAGAATGACTTTTCCAGGCGGCCGTGTGTGTGTGTAGGGTGACAGACAGCTGTGTGTGTGTGTGTGTGTGTGTGTGTGTGTGTGTGTGTGTGGGGGTGAGGCCAGGGCACTAAGCGAGTGGCAAGGTCAGCAGTCTCTTTGTCCAGCAGGTGTCTGCGCTGGACCTGACAACTCTGCTCTTCACACACAGACATGCACACACACGCCCACGCTCACATACACACACACCCTCCCTCTATACACACATACACACCCTCCCTCTCCTACACACACAGACACATACACTCACATACACACACACACCCCCTCCCTCTCCTATACACACATACACACCATCCATCTCCTACACACACATACACACACACACTCTCTCTCTCTCTTTCTCTCAGGTCTGGACCTAACAGCACTGCTCATCAGAATGCATGCCAGGACACACTGGTAGTAGACACCAACACTAACCCTATCTCCCATTCTCCAACAGAAACACACACCCACATACACACTCTCCCTCTCTCCTAAAAACACACACACACACACACACACTGAAATACAATCCTCTCTTTCTCTTTCTCTCAGTTATCAGCTCTCTCCTCTTACATTAATACACACAGTTCATCCTTTCTCTCACATTCTCTTTCTCAACATTTTCTCCTCTCTCTATTCCTCCCTTTCTCTTTCCCTCTTTGTCTCATCACTCTCTATCTCTCTCTCTTCCTCCTCCATCAACCCAGCACCAATCTCCTCTATGGTCTTCTCTTCCTACAGACCGGCTCCTTGTAGGCCGCACAGGCATGCAACTCGGACTCCCTACCAAGACTGACACTTAGCAATATTGTAGCTCCACGCTTGAGTCAATCTGATTAGGAGAGCTTATTTTAGCCTGCGGAGAGATAACAGACGCTAGCTAGTTGGCTGGCTGGCTGGCTGGCAGGCTGTGTGTGTGTGTGTGTGTGTGTGTGTGTGTGTGTGTGTGTGAGAGAGAGAGAGAGAGAGAGAGCCTCTGTTTTCACTGAGAGCATTCACCCCAGCCAGCCCAGAGACCAGACAGGCATTCAGGGGGGAAAACCACAGCTTGTTCTGCGGCCGAAAGAGAAAGAGAAAGAGAAAGAGAGAGAGAGAGAGAGAGAGAGAGAGAGAGAGAGAGAGAGAGAGAGAGAGAGAGAGAGAGAGAGACTGATTTGGGGAAGGAAGTGGAGTTGAGCGGTGGCAAGAAAGTGAGTGTGAGAGAGAGCGCGAGACTGAGAGCACATCTGAAAAGGAAGAAAAGAGGTAGTTCTGTGGCAAAAAGCGGGAAGGGAGTGGTTTGGAGATGAAAAGAAGTGTGTCGGAAAGAAAGAGTTGAAGAAGAGGAGGACGGGAGAGGGAGGGGTGGCGAGGCAGAGAGAGTAGAGAGCTGCACAGACAAGCCTCGGGCACACACGCACGCACACACACACAGTCTCCTTCCCTGCACTGGAGTAGGGTAGGCAGGGGGCATGTCTCCTGTTCCCATCCAGACCACAGATAAAGCAGACACAGACACACACGCACTTCACCTGTTCCCACACGCCAAGGCTTCACCCGTTCCCCACATCCACACTCTTGTCTCTTCCCTCTTTTCCCTTTGTCTTCTCTTCCCTCACTCCCTTGTTCTGTCTTCCAGTCTGTCCATCAGTCTCTCCTGTCCTTTTCTCCCTCTCCTACACACACAGACACATACACTCACATACACACACACACCCCCTCCCTCTCCTATACACACATACACACCATCCATCTCCTACACACACATACACACACACACTCTCTCTCTCTCTTTCTCTCAGGTCTGGACCTAACAGCACTGCTCATCAGAATGCATGCCAGGACACACTGGTAGTAGACACCAACACTAACCCTATCTCCCATTCTCCAACAGAAACACACACCCACATACACACTCTCCCTCTCTCCTAAAACACACACACACACACACACACTGAAATACAATCCTCTCTTTCTCTTTCTCTCAGTTATCAGCTCTCTCCTCTTACATTAATACACACAGTTCATCCCTCTCACATTCTCTTTCTCAACATTTCTCCCTCTCTCTATTCCTCCCTTTCTCTTTCCCTCTTTGTCTCATCACTCTCTCTATCTCTCTCTCTTCCTCCCTCCATCAACCCAGCACCAATCCCCTCCTCTATGGTCTTCCTTCCTACAGACCGCTCCTTGTAGGCCGCACAGGCATGCAACTCGGACTCCCTACCAAGACTGACACTTAGCAATATTGTAGCTCCACGCTTGAGTCAATCTGATTAGGGAGAGCTTATTTTAGCCTGCGGAGAGATAACAGACGCTAGCTAGTTGGCTGGCTGGCTGGCTGGCAGGCTGTGTGTGTGTGTGTGTGTGTGTGTGTGTGTGTGTGAGAGAGAGAGAGAGAGAGAGAGCCTCTGTTTTCACTGAGAGCATTCACCCCAGCCAGCCCAGAGACCAGACAGGCATTCAGGGGGGAAAACCACAGCTTGTTCTGCGGCCGAAAGAGAAAGAGAAAGAGAAAGAGAGAGAGAGAGAGAGAGAGAGAGAGAGAGAGAGAGAGAGAGAGAGAGAGAGAGAGAGAGAGAGACTGATTTGGGGAAGGAAGTGGAGTTGAGCGGTGGCAAGAAAGTGAGTGTGAGAGAGAGCGCGAGACTGAGAGCACATCTGAAAAGGAAGAAAAGAGGTAGTTCTGTGGCAAAAGCGGGAAGGAGTGGTTTGGAGATGAAAAAAGAAGTGTGTCGGAAAGAAAGAGTTGAAGAAGAGGAGGACGGGAGAGGGGAGGGGTGGCGAGGCAGAGAGAGTAGAGAGCTGCACAGACAAGCCTCGGGCACACACGCACGCACACACACACAGTCTCCTTCCCTGCACTGGAGTAGGGTAGGCAGGGGGCATGTCTCCTGTTCCCATCCAGACCACAGATAAAGCAGACACAGACACACACGCACTTCACCCGTTCCCACACGCGCCGCGCTTCACCCGTTCCCACATCCACACTCTTGTCTCTTCCCCTCTTTTCCCTTTGTCTTCTCTTCCCTCACTCCCTTGTTCTGTCTTCCAGTCTGTCCATCAGTCTCTCCTGTCCTTTCTCTCCCTCTCCTACCCTCACAGACACTCACATACACACACCCCCTCTCCTATACACACCATCCATCTCCTACACACACACACATACACTTCACCCGTTCTTATGCAATCTCTCCCTCTCAGTCCCCCCCCCCGTCTGGCTGGCAGGCTGAATGCTGGATATTCCGGGCCCTGAGCCCAAGAGCACTCCCTGGTGCAGCAGGCATGCGTTGGGTCTGTGGGAGCCTCCGCTCTCTGGGCCTCCCTCTGCCCCGTCCACCTATAGACAACCAGGCCTCTCCACACAGCTCCCAAGCTCTGGCAACGGCTCAAAAGCAGATCCTCCAAGGAACACACACACGAACACACACACACACACACATACATACACACACACAGCCACAGCACAGCTATTTTTGACTGCTCTGATGGGAATAGTCCTCTGGGACTCCATGCCACGTAGGCCACCTCCAGTCCAAAACCACACAGGCGATTCTCCACCCAGAACAATGAGGAAACCGCACGATATCATCTGACCCAGACCTTGACATTCACACGGGCTGCTTTCACAACAAACACGCCTAGGCCACCATCTCTGAAGGCACGTGACACACTGTTGCTGTAGCTGCTGCTGCTGCCGATCGCCACAGTGGCATGAAAGCAGGCCAGGGCCAAGCATGACTCGGCACTTTCCGCCAAACCCACAGCCCCAGCCAGCCTGGTGAGGTAACTAGAGCCCTTCCTCCGAAACTTTAGCCATTGGAATCCCCCCCCACACTCGTACACAACCAGGCCAAACATTCTCACACACTTTCTCCCGCAACACTCTCCCGCTCTTTCTACTCCCCTTCCTCTGCCTGCCTCGGACTTGTGAGTTCTAGCTTGGATATGGAGACGAGGGTTTGCAGGGAAGGATTTTTCAACCTCAAAAGGTGGCTCGGTCCTCGAAAAGGACACTGATGACTGCACAGCCATGTAATTTCAAGGAAACCAACATGTGAGAATAACTAGGTGTCTTCATGAATTATGGGCAGATAAAAACACTGAATTGTGATGACAAGATTGTCTTTATGGTGGCAAACAAACAACCTGTAGGAAATTAAGTGTCCAGTACAATCAGGTAGAAATAGAAGACGGGACAAAAGTGTGTTGCTGAATGTCAGTTCAAAGTGTTGCCCGTATGGCCTGAGTGAAGACGCTCCTCCCTTCAGCCCAGGACCAGTCTACACTGAAATATAGCCTAACAAACTTCAGCAGGTACAGCATGTGCTGCGACACTAACGGCTCCCACACACAGCTGCGTGCATCGCGTTGCGGGAGACGCATCCCATTCACTTTAAATGGGCTCACGTGATCCGTTGCCGAACTGAATTGTGGGTCCGCGGCGTGGCGTTACTCCCGCTGCTCGCGTTGAGGAGTTCAGCTGTTGCTGCACCGACAGCACCGCCAATCAAGCCAATCTACGGACGGCACCAACCAATCACATTACGGTTTTACTTAAAGTCATTTGCATAGCTACCGTCGGGAACACCCACTGGAATGCGTTGACGGAACGCAGCTGTGTGTGGGACCGTAAGGGGCCGTTTACACCGGTGAAACCTCACCGTTTTGTTAACGGTTACGGTACCGATCCACTTGCACGACACTTCATTTTGTCGTGTCGCATTCCACTCTAGTCCTATGGGTGACGTCAAGTTTAACTTTAACGCCGCGAAAGCATTCCGGGAAGGCAGCTGCATTTGAAAATATGTTATGGTCAAAAAGCTGGCTTAAGCCCATCTTTATGCAAATGAATCCGTTGAACGCGAGGCGACTCTCCAATGAAAGGACGAGGTTGTAGGTCCTTTGTTCTACCACAACGGTGCCTTCGAAACTTTGGTTCCGCTTACAAGACAAATAATGTTTTAACGATCTCTTCCACGACCACTATTAGTCCATAAAACAAACGAAACTAGGATATAGATGAATATATTGACTGTTGGTGTTTCTGGTAAGGATTTGAGACTGCATTGAGTAGTTTAAATAAAACAAGATTTCCAAATGGCTTGCATAGTTTGCTTAGGCTATTAATGTGTTGTATACTGTTAAGTACATGCCGCCGGCAGTTTAGGAGACTGAAACCGATAGTTTTTGAAACCGGCTTCCAAAGTGGGAATTTTTGAAACCGCCAGCTAACTTTCGCCTGTAGGTGCGAAGCCGGCAATTTTATGATGACACGCTGCTTGTCAAAACAAACCAAACCATTTATTTATCATATTAAAATGTTTTTTCTTCCCCCGGTCATGATTTATGTGCACAATGTAGCCTATCGGCCTTTTTGTGGCTAAGTTAGAAGCACACTTTATCTAACTTAGTTAAACATTAGATTACTGCATGTTAGTGTTTTCTCCAGTGGTGCTCAGACCTAATGCAATGCGTAGGCTAGGCATTTGAAATGTCACATAGCAGTCACATACCTTGAAAATGGTCATGCAACTTTCATGCAACTGCTTAACAAACTGTTTCAACAATGTTTTCCTCTACGTGATTAGCCTAATGTTTTCTTCTATGCGATTAGCCTATTCACTGCAGTAGACCTGCATCACTGTATGAAACATTACAAAAACATGAAACATGACATATTACATAGAACTGTAAATCATCTGATCATCTAATAATTACAGATATCTAGGCGATATAGATCATTTATTTTATATTTGGCCTGCTATGAAACCATGTATTGAACAACTTAAATTTAAGCACAGCTCAGCTTTAAGAAACTCAAATAGCCTAGATGCATGCATTTTGTGATCATTAAGTCAGCTATCCTCTGATTTACCAATATCTATTTTGTAACATTTATTTTGTATTTGGCCCGTTATGAAATCATGTGGAACAATTTAAACACATTGTAAAACTTAAAGCCCATCCATGCATGTTGAAATTTACTGCAAATTCAAAACTGGATTACTCTGTAACGGCTAACTGTACAGGGGACTGCTTTACACCTTTGTGTTCGGTAAGGTCTGCTGTTTATTCTGATATATGGTTTGTCATGTGTTAAAAGACGGGTTCGTGAAGTATTCCACCGAGATGAACGGGTAGGGGTAACCTTCAGTAGATGATTAAATTGAATTGTATTATTTACTTTTCTCGCGAACCGTTCAACACAGAAATTATCGGCTAACATCGTTTAAAAGCTGAGAAAAAGCTCTTTTATGTGATACTTGTGATGTCTGTGTGATGAATAGGCTACTTCGCGAGTAGTTCAACTGAGAAGAATGGGTGAATTTAGACGCACTTTCTTTCTTGCGCCGTCACTTTCGTCGTGGCCGCCGTGAAATTCCTACCCTGGCTAGAGCAGTAACGTGTTACCACTAATGCCACAGTAAAATCTTCAGTAAGACCGTCTGAATGCAGCTTACGACGGAGTATTAGGGCCACACATGAAGAAAAAAAATATTTTTTGCCATGGCGAGATTAAACTCGACATGTCGACTCTAAAGTCGCCATGTCGACATTATTCTCGAAATGTCGAGTTTAAAGTTGAAATATCATGTCGACTTTAATCTCGACGTGTCGACATTAAACTCAACATTTTGAGAATAAAGTTAGTTTGAAGAGAGAACGACCGCTCGGGACGATTGAAAGGGAGGACGAATGAAACATTGCAGTTTCCTTCGAGTGCAACAATGATTAGACATAGGCCTAGGCTTACATCATGTGGACAAAACATAGAACATAATATCCATTGCTCAGCCAAATGCTTTCCTGTCATCACGGAGTTACAGGCGATAAATGCGATGGTCAAAAGTAAACGTCATTAGCGGTTTATTTATTTATTGCAGGCCTATTATTAAATAGTGTTTTCATCTAAGGTTCAACTTCATGCTTATGCACTAGACTAGGTATACTAAGTGCTCCCCAATCCCAGACTTTCACATTGCATGTTTGTTTGTAATGGATGCAAACTGCTAAATGTCTATGGAGGGACTTCATTTTGTCGTGTCGCATAGATGTCGCGCTGCCTCCCCACGTTCAGTCGTGTGTGGGCGTTTTGTTTTAAATGTCAGTTACCAGCTCATACTCAGTTCGTTTTAACATTATTATAAGTGTTTTTTTTTTTCCACAAATGGACCACAATTTTAGGCATGTACTTAACAGTATACAACACATTAATAGCCTAAACAAACTACGCAAGCCATTTGGAAATCTTGTTTTATTTAAACTACTCAATGCAATCTCAAATCCTCACCAGAAACACCAACAGTCAATATATTCATCCAAATCCTAGTTTCGTTTGTTTTATGGACTACTAGGTGGTCGTGGAAGAGATCGTTAAAACATTATTTGTCTTGTAAGCGGAACCAAAGTTTCACAGGCACCGTTGTGGTAGAACAAAGGACCTACAACCTCGTCATTGGAGAGTCGCCTCGCGTTCAACGGATTCATTTGCATAAAGATGGGCTTCGCCCAGCTTTTTGACCCGCAACATATTTTCAAATGCAGCGCTGCCTTCCCGGAATGCTTTGCGAGCGCGTTAAAGTCGCTTGACGTCACCCATAGGACTAGAGTGGAATGCGACACGACAAAATGAAGTGTTGTGCAAGTGGGTCACGGTACCGATCCACTTGCACGACACTTCATTTTGTCGTGTCGCATAGATGTCGCGCTGCCTCCCCACGTTCACGGTACCGATCCACTTCCCGGAATGCTTTGCGGGCGCGTTAAAGACGCTTGACGTCACCCATAGGACTAGAGTGTAATGCGACACGACAAAATGAAGTGTCGTGCAAGTGGGTCACGGTACCGATCCACTTGCACGACACTTCATTTTGTCGTGTCGCATAGATGTCGCGCTGCCTCCCCACGTTCACGGTACCGATCCACTTGCACGACACTTCATTTTGTCGTGTCGCATAGATGTCGCGCTGCCTCCCCACGTTCAGTCGTGTGTGGGCGTTTTGTTTTAAATGTCAGTTACCAGCTCATACTCAGTTCGTTTTAACATATTATAAGTGTTTTTTCCACAAATGGACCACAATTTTAGGCATGTACTTAACAGTATACAACACATTAATAGCCTAAACAAACTACGCAAGCCATTTGGAAATCTTGTTTTATTTAAACTACTCAATGCAATCTCAAATCCTCACCAGAAACACCAACAGTCAATATATTCATCCAAATCCTAGTTTCGTTTGTTTTATGGACTACTAGGTGGTCGTGGAAGAGATCGTCAAAACATTATTTGTCTTGTAAGCGGAACCAAAGTTTCACAGGCACCGTTGTGGTAGAACAAAGGACCTACAACCTCGTCATTGGAGAGTCGCCTCGCGTTCAACGGATTCATTTGCATAAAGATAGGCTTCGCCCAGCTTTTTGACGCGCGACATATTTTCAAATGCAGCGCTGCCTTCCCAGAATGCCAGAAAGATCGGTACCGTGAGACAGGCTGCAGGCTTCAGTGAGTCAGGGCCTGCGACAGGCTTCAGTGAGACAGGGCCTGAGACAGCCTTCAGTGAGACAGGGCCTGAGACAGCCTTCAGTGAGACAGGGCCTGAGACAGCCTTCAGTGAGACAGGGCCTGCTACAGGCTTCAGTGAGAGAAATCCTGAATGCAGCTTCAGTAAGATAGGACCTGTGTTTTGCTTCAGTAAGAAGCCCAGCCTCTCAATGTCCCGTAGCAGCCTGTTTATATTACTATGGCTTCAAATCAGCATGTTCCTCTAAAAGGTTACAAGACCACAAATGAGTTTGAGTCAATTAGATGACTACACAAGAATTTACAATCCGGCCAGCGTACGGGGAAACAAAATGGCCACTTAATAAAACATGGTTTAATGTTCTTAGAAAGCTTACACTTAGGGACAATCCGTTATTTATAAACGGGGCCACCGGAGGGATTTTGAGTGCTTCAACCAAAAGTTGCATGACCCTCCACTGCCTGCGAGAACATTTTCAACGACCATCCAATAGCATTTTCAAAATAGACATGACACTGCCTGGCCAATTATCAATACCTTCCGCCCACGCTCTTAAATGCTATGAAAACACATTGTCATAGGCTACCGTTCTAAAATCAACCTCTGCTTTCTGATCTTACACATCACACTTCACCAAGATGGTGGTCTTTTCAGTAGATTTACTCTCCAACATTGTTGTGGAAACACAATAAGCATGGAAACTAAATGCACACTTCCTGCAACTGCATTAGCCTACTTGAAAAGTTACTCCTCTAGTAAGTATTCACATGAAATAAAACAATAAAGCATTGAGACCATTCAACAAAGCACACAATAACAAATTCAACAAGAACTTGTTGCTATGGACTCGTCTCTAGGCTTCCTCAGTCATTGTAAAGCTGCCGAAGCTGAACATTATCCAAAACTCAATATTTTAGACGAGCGTCAATTTGGGAGCTTGCTACACTCCTTCCTTCTCAAATGACTTGAAAAGGCCGTTATTTCACAAATAATCACAGGGACCGAAAAATACCTAACATGCCAACCTTTTCCGGGTTTATCATTTTAACGTTTCCCCGCTGTCTTGCCGTTTTAATATTTTCCCGTAGAATATCCCATATTACTGTAATACTCTCATAACATTAGTCCTGCATTCTGGCCTGTCTCTGTGTTGTCCTGTTGTTACCCCTAGGCCTTCCAGTGAAACAGATGTATTCAAATCATCGTTTTGCTTGCTTGAATGCGAACTCAGAGTGATGTTAACCTAGGCCTATTTAAGTTAACAACGTGGTTGTCGTGAGAGCACGATTCATTAGCGCTTGCAGTGTTCGGCCGTAGGCTATGCCTACGTGCGCACCTGCCAGGCTACTCAGCCACGTAGACAAAGAATTCCCCCTGTAGGCTATATTCACTCCAAGTCGGCCTACCATAACTTACCAACTCTACACTGTAGACCATAAACTGGCTATTTATATGACCAAATGTATTTGTTAAACTTATGAAGCAGAATTACGGACTGCTACTTGGAACGTAACACATTTTTGTTGGCAGGAGAGAGAAGACAGCGATTAATTAATCGATAATCAGCGATAAATTGCACTTGTTGTTGGTTACCAATAAATAATATATTTTTTTTTGCAAACAACAACAACAGAAAGGATGGAGACAGCAAAGCTAGAGTTGGGCAGGAACAAGGTCAATTGGTAGAAATGTTTGTCAAAACGTTAGGAGCTGGATGTGTGGATGAATGAAGCACAAGTAGGCTATGCTTTATGTTAAGCATGCACACTGTTTAAAGTTAGGCTACACGGTAAACTACAAGTAAACCAAAGTTAAATTTAGCTTTTTTAGGGCTGGATAAAGTTGACCAAATGGATATAGGCTGTTAGGCGTGAATAAAGTAGGCTACTTTGTTGCTCCAACCCTTCCAACATTAATGGGAATGTTTTTTTTGCTGTTTTCGTTAATACAAAAGATGACCCCCCCTCCTAGACAAAAAAAAGTTAGGTGACCCTCCCCTATTTTCCTCCGGTGGCCCCGTTTATAAATAACGAACAGTCCCTTACATTTCCTCATTTATTAGATGCCGTTATCCGAAATGACTAGTGTTCTATCTGTCCAAAACAGAACATTTTAGTCAGGCTCTGGATGGAAAACAAAAACTTAACAATGCTGTGAATATACTCTGAACCCAAAAGCTCGCTGATCCAAATACAATCTCCCCTCTCATACATCCATCCCGTCAGCAGAAACGACTAATCTGGTCTCCAGACTGGCAGGACAACAAAGCTGCATGGAGCGGTGTTAAGACTAGTCTGAGACAGGTGATCCTCAGGCGAGACAGGAAAGGCATTCTTCAAGTCGTTGGAGGTGCAGTCTGAACAGTACACCACAGTTATGAGGAAGCCACTGAAAGCAGGGGAGGTAACTCCCTAACTGAGAGCTGCGTAATGAGAACACCTGTAAGAGACTCCTTCTATCTTCCACCCGGGACTCTCTTTCTCGCTCATCACTCTTTCTCTCCCCTCCTTCTTCCCAGAAAACAGGACACTTACAGAAGTAAGTCCCTAACTGAGTATTGCTCAATGCTAGCCTGGCTAGCGCCACCACTTCTCAATGAGACGTGGTCTGGGAACCAAACGTTCATTTTCTCGTATTTGAAAAAAATGCCCAGATCCGTTTATTGGGTGCCACGGATGTCTATCAAATGCGCCTGTGTATAGCTCATCATCGCCTTGCTTTCCCCTGTTCTGTGATTGGTTCCCTATCTCAGGCGAAAATTTGCTCCATGGTCTCCAGGCTGCCTTAGCAGCGTGAATCAAATCGCGCTCAAGGCAGCATGGGAACACCCAGGCTACTTTAAGGTACTACTTGTGATACAATAATGCATTTCATGCTTTTAGCTATTTAATTATTGACAACAATAATAATTTATTCATTAGAAATTAATATATATATATATATATATATATATATATATATATATATATATATATATATATATATATATAAAAATAATATTTCCATCTGATGAATATTAATATATATATATATATATCATATTTCCATCTGATAAATGAATACAATAATATCTACCCATATATGGATGCTTTGAGGCTGCATGATCTCTCAAAAGATCAAAGGCCTGCTCTGCTTTTGTGTTTCACAAAGATTACAGTAATAGCAGTAATGCATAGAACCTTTCATCTTTGCTTGAGGTGTCAGTTTTCTACCGTCCACAGGCTACTGCGCACTTCAGACCAGTGGCCACTTTTGATATTCAGCTAATGGGATCCACTGTCTACAATGCATCTCACTTCGCTCTACCTCCATCTCTCTTTCTTTCTTTCTCTCTCTCTCTCTCTCTCTCTCACACACACACACACACGCACGCACGCACACACACAGTCTGGCCATCTAGAGTATTTTCTTCTCCTGCGGGAGGCCTCAGGTGAGTGTGTGGGGGAAAACGGCAGAGTGTTTCAAGGCCGCACACACCTCCTCGCCCTGTAGCCAAGTCCTCCAGCATTATGTTCCTGATGGGCGTTAAAGGAGAGGTGTCAGAGGTCTGGTGGCTGTTGCGTCCAGGGAGACCGGCCCATAAAGCATCCTGTCAACAGCACAATGGGCGCTCCGCCACAAATCAGAATCGATCGTATCCAGGGGGTTTCGGACAGGAAGAGAGGAGCTGAGAAAAGAAAGACAACAGCCACGGAAATGGCGGCTGTGGGCTACCCCCCCCACACACACACACACACACACACACACACACACTGGGTCTTTCCTGGACACCTGGATATGAATCAGAATCGATCGCATCCAGGGGGTTTCGGACAGGGAGAGAAAAGAAAGACGACAACAGTGGTGGAGGTCGTGGGCTACACCCCCTCGCCTCGCCACCCCCAACACCCACACCCACACGTTGGGCCTTTCCTGGACCTGACCACACAACCATTGGAACCGCCTTGGACACAGAATACCACATAGAACAGGTACAACAACATACAACAATGTCCTTTTAAGCTTTCTCTCCCTCTCTCCCTCTCCAATTCACTCTCTTTTTCTCCCCCTCCCCATCACACTCTCCCTCCCTTTCTCTCCCCATTCACTCCCTCTCTTCCTATTCACACTCTTCACTCCCTCACTGTGCCCTCTCCCAGTCAAACTCTCCCTCCCTCCCTTACACAGACACAGGCTCAGTCACACTCTCTCTCACACACACACTTATCTGCCCTCGCCTCGCACAGCTAGATGAGTCAGCATTACTACCAGCTGCTTTCCAAATTAGCCGCCTCTCTCTCTCTCCCACTACACTCCTCCTCATCAACAACACAGCTAATTACACAATGGAGTGACTGTGTGTGTGTGTGTGTGTGGGGGTGCTGCATCCTCTGCAGAACACAATACAACTCGGCCTGATGACATCTCCTTATTGAGCCTGATACATGACGGAAGAGGAAGTCTCTCTCTCTCTCTCTCTCGTCACCTGCTCTTGACGGCTTCACCAGCAAAACTCAGAAGCCACTTCCTCCCCAACACAGGACGGGCAAGTCTGGTCTTCCTTTCCACACCGGGTTCTCTGCTGTGCTCTCAAGACTGGCAGTAACCCAACTTTTTCAATGCGGTCGATTCGTTCGCAGTAATTTGCTTAGGCCCAGACTTTTCCTTGCCGTTTCTCAAATAGAGACAAGCACACCCTAGCTGAGGACATTCGCACTGAGACATTTAATTAACTCTTGACAATTCATCAAGTTTTAAAATAACAGCATCAGTTTGAAAAGTGCAAATTCCTGCCCACTTTCTTGCTGTAGCACCCAAACCTGACAGAAAAGACTTGTGATTTTTAGTCACTTTAGATTTAATCTTAAAGGTACAATATGTAGAGCTGATGTCAAAGACAGATGTGAACGATGATGTAATGTAAACACAATGCTTCTGTACATTTTGTGTACTAGTTGCATGTTTTAGGGCCTTTATAGGATCTGCAGCCATTTTCCTGACTACTTAAAGTTCCAACCAGTGATTTATTTCTAACAAAAATACATATGGTACCTTTAAGCAGCACTGTGTCGTCCTGCGACAACAAGGGCAATATAAAGAAATAGGATAGGGTGTTTGGGTGTTTGTGTGTGTGTGTGTGTGTGTGTGTGCTAGTAAGTCAGTAAGTGAGAATGAGCTCCAGAGAGCAGCTTGCGCACACTATACGCTGTCTGTTCCCCTCAACATAGCTTTCCAAGAGGTTGAAAAATTGCCTCTCAAATTGTTCAGCCTTTGCCTGTGAGTGCCGTCTGTCTGATATTTGAGGAGTGACATGAAGAGTCCAGGACTCTCACACTTGATGAACACAACTCAACCTCTTGGACCTGCACATTTTCAGCATTAAAAGGAACCCCTCCACCGCACCTCCCCTAAAAAGTTCCTGACTGAGGTAGCTCACATGGTTCTTAACACGTAGCAGCAGTTCATTTTGGAAAAGGGAGGGAGGTGGAGTGAAAGAGGGAGGGAGGGAGGGAGAGAGAGAAAACACTGTCAGGCATTCTTGGCAACTCTTACAGGAATGCACCTAGATTGAAAATGATTTAGGCTCTCCAGTGGGCCCCTGGTCTCTCCCCTGGTCACACTCCATATTTTAGAGAAGCTTCTTGATACTGCAACAAAAAAACTCAACAAAAACAATAATAACCAATAAAACAACAAAAGGCCAGGATATTGCACAACGCAGTCAAAACTAAGACCTGAGGGAAATCATGTCCAGATTGTTTTTTGTTCTTGCCACGATGATTTTCTCCAGATTGATAGGCCTACATCTATAGAGCAGATTCGAAGTTTGTACAGAAGTGCTTCTCACAGGAAGGCCTGGGTTCAACACAGTCCAAGGGTGGATTTTTACCATCATTATAGACGTGTTAAGGAGTCAGCTACTCTCCAATAAAAAGGCTGCTTCCTGCAACACACATTGAATGTGTGCCTCCCAAGACAGCACTCACAATGTTTAGGCAGAGACTTTCTAATGAGGAGACACAGCACTCAAAAAATCCTCCATAGAAATGCATGGGGTTAGTTTGTAACACAAATATGGCAGTTGTCTACACATCACACCCCTTCCGCGGCAAAACGTCAACATGTACATTGAGCCAATCATGTGCTGTATTGTGAATACATTGAGCCAATAATGTGGTGTGTTGTGAAGACCGACATGCCAATCATGTGTTGTGATCTCGCCACTGGAGCAAGATTGGTGTCGTGAAGCCTTGCGCACACGCATTTCTTCCTAAATAGATGCCCGATAAGTGCTAAAAAAACCGTTGCCACGAATGAATATGGCCACCGAGTGGAGGGACTTGCCTAAGACGACTTTGGTTTAGGTGTCTACTTGGCTGAGCTGTTCTTGATCACGTATTCACATGAATTCTTTTTGTCTCTTCATTAACTAGCATCTGCATGGCAAGCGTTATAACTTCCAATCACTACCTGAGGCCAGATAGCAGCTGTAAATCAAGCCAAAACGTCACAAGGCCCTAGTTCATCAAAGCCATCATCTAGTATGGTCTGAAACAGACATGTCAACATTCCCACTGTTTGAGTGGTTGGTCTAGTTCAATCATTTTATCTCTCTTGAGATCATGCTGTAAATGCTTGTATCACATGCAGAAATGACTCAGGAAAGTCACAAGCGTGCGCAAGTTCATGGTGATCTCACCGACTCCAAAACCACTCTGCCCCAACCCTCCTGTGGCACCCCCACTGTCAAATACAACAGCTACGCTACGGAAGCCATTTCCAAATGTTCAGAGGCGCTTCGGTTCTCTGCATTCCAGTGTAGCAAAGAGAACAGTCTATTACCTGGTAAAAGGAAACACATAGTGAGGTCTTGTGTAACTCTGCAAACAATGAGGATATAAAAACCACTTGGGTCCATGGAACCTGACATAATTTTCTTGGCCTGGGTTTCACCTACGAGCTGAACAAACAATGCGACACTTTGCCCTCACTGCCTACAGTAATCGGTTCTTTCCTTCTTTTAGCCTAGATTTAAGATTAGTAGGTCAATCAACTCTATCCACAACTTGCACTTTGCACCATGTGTTCCACGTCTGGAGACCGCAGGCATGTTTTCACTTCTATCAAAAGTAGGCTACATATATTGCAACCATTAAGATAACAGCAACATTACAATGTGGCAACAATGCAATGCAAAGTAGAACACTGTTATACAGTAGGCCTACATCACTTTAGCCTACTAGTTACTGTACTATAATTTAATCCCTTGTTGTGCAAACCTGTCTACATGCTAAAATATCCTCTTGAACGGCTGAGGCAGAGAAAACAAACAGAGCTTCTGGGGCATAACTGTTCCCGAGCCAGCCCCGACACGGACCCCACAGAGCATGTTATGCAGCACACTATAGACAGCTGTGCAGTCTGCTTGGCGAATTACATAACTCTGACAACTGTGCTCGAACTTAACCACAGTTTCAGAGATACGCAGTGATAAACGCATTGATGTAGTTAGACGACAACAATGACATCTTGAGGTAGATTCAGGAGGTAGCCTATATTTAAACAGAGAGAGAAATGGTTTAACCCCCGTGAGCACTTCCAACGATTAATTTCTACTGAACGAAGATTATGTCATCGCCACGTTTGGAACAGTGTTAACATACAACTTTAAATGTGCTTTAAAGTCGATATGTTACCCTCGTGTCCAAAAACGCGACCAAAAACGTGGCATTTCAAAATAACGAGCTGCAGACCACCAAACTGCCACGTACAACTGACGATAAAGATAAAGATAACAATAACGGCAACAGTGACAATTTACACTTTTGATTCAGTAGCCTGTGTTCCGTTTGTGTTGATATCTTACCTGGTAAGGCGGAGGTGGTTCTTGGTCGGGATCTGTTCCATCACCAAAACTACCCCTGTCTGACTGTGACTCATGAAGCAAAGATATATCATCCGACGTTGGGGATTTAAGACAATTTCCCATCGCCTTTCAGACGCTTTCCCTTAATATTTTGCTTCTCAACTACGCGTACACCCAAACCCAGTTTCTCCGAGCTGATTTCCGAGGCTCCCGCAGGAAATCAGACTAACTAGCACCCATACATTGCAGAGGACCTCGCCACGAGAGCCTCTGTTCAACAAAAACAAACCATCTAAACACAAAGAACCTGGCGAAGTGGCACCTTTGCGCAATACATTAAGCACCGATCGAAGTCTTGCCAAACCTTGCCACGTACAACTTTTTCCAAAATTGACACTATTTAAATGTGAAGCAGGCCGCTTATTTGGGTTATCAATGTTTACAAGACTAACATTCTTTCCCCATTCGCGAACTACTTCCCCTAACAAGAGACTTTTCTCGCTTTTAATCCGGCCTAGCAGGCAACAAAGCCATACAGACACCTACTAAAAGGACAGCCTCCTCTTACATAAACCAATCACATTCGGCCTTTCTCCACGAACTTGAGAAAAAGAGGGCGTGCTTAAGAGGAAGTACACACACTGTGTATGTATACATTTGTTATAGTTTGCATGTTATGGGTCTACTAATCAATAAACTCACACGCAGTCACCCTCGATAGCCCATTAGCGCAAGAACTCATTCAAAGCGTAAAAGCTCACTACATGTCAAAATCGACTGAAAATCTAACCATCTCTTATTCTGTAAAATGCATGCATTCATACAAATATCAGTTGAATCACTGATGTGTGTGATCTGGCCATGTTTCCAAATGACTGTCTGTGCGTAAAGGTAGGTTTTTTTTTTTTCATTAAACATGACATCGGTTCATTTTTGCTCGTCCAAATACAGCTGCCTGCGAGACACGCATGCCCATCAGGCTCTTCGTCCATAAAGTCGACGCTTTGTGCGCAGGTGCTGTGGATATGGAGACCACGTCACAGACAGGCTATTGAGCGACAACAAATAAATTGAGGATTATTTCCTTGTCTGATTAGGTCACATAATGTTCGAACTGTCTGTGACTTACAACAGGAGAAACTAAATGGCAAAGGTTTGTTAGAGCGCCTCCAAGAGACAGACATATTTATGGTTTAAAAGGCCAAGGCAGGAAGAGTGAAATGTAATTTGTTATGGTTTGTCCAGAAAAAAAAGCTACTGATACATTTGAATCATTTTGATTAGATACCAGCAGAATATTTTGATAAAGGAATGGTAGGCTAGCCACTAGCAAAAACATGTTTTTGATGTTGAAAAGTAAAATGCTTCTGGACTCAAGGAGATCACAGAGGACTTTCCCCAATATTTATGGACAATATTATTGCATACATAACACACTTTGTTTCTTTGTTTCAACCAGTAAGAATATATTTGTTTATGTGCTGGGCCCTCTAAATTGACAACAAACACCGAAAAACACCTTAAAGTAGGAGCATGAACAGCACGTACTGGAGCTTTGTCAAGAGGTTTGGTCCTCAGATGTATTATTATTAGGACCATAAGCATTTAAATGATTGAAAACCAAAAAACACTTACTGCACTTTTAAAGAGTGATCACAAACAAAGTAGTTGCTTTGTCTTCCATGATTTAATCTCATGTTATACAAAACAAACATTAAACTATGTACAGGAATGTCAATCTGCACAGTAGCCATGCACCAAGTATAAGAGAACTCTACACTCCACACTGTCTGTCTGGCTGATGGTGTACTGGTGAGATACTAGTCGTCTTCCTTCAGCACAGCAGCTAGCTTTAGAGTCGGAGTGGAGGGGAGAGTCTTTAAAGAATGAGCCCCAACTTACAGAGAATAACATTTACAATGGAAGTAAACAGTCAGACTGCAGCCACATCAGTGGGGTATACTACGAAGCACGTTAGACATATCTAGGCTATGTAGACATATCGAGGCTTGACAAAGCCTTGACTCAGGGGTATACGTTAAGTGATACTACGATTGCAGTTATGTGATATATTTGTCAAACTAGGCTTTCAGCTCAGATCTGTGCGCGTTCTCGGTGTTGGGATGACTTTGGCCAATCGTGTAACGTGGAGACGCACAAGACCGCCTCTATTTACAATTACTTCCGCATTCATGAGCGATAGCTTAATCTACACAGTCATTTTTTGTGTCTAACCTATAACATCAAATAAATCAATTGTCATCAGTTGTTGTATGGTATGCACGTCCATAGTGTGATATTTGCACGCACAGCACTATTAAAGCGCATTCGAGATCCAATATGTTAGTAGAGGCGGAGCTCCACCTGTCAGATATATGACAGAATCCTACAAGACAATTAAGACAATTGATTGGTCAGTGTGCGTTAGATTACACGATTTGAGCTATAACTTAGCACATAACCTCCTCCCGACCAGGTTTGGTTGACAGCATAAGATACCATGGTGATATAGCGAAACTAAAACAGATCCACTTTCGTGTCACAGCATAGCCTGGCTTTGAGCGCAACATACCTCGCTAACCCACTAATCGAGATTCATAGTACACCCCACTGGGGCCTGTTGCACAAAAGCAGAATTAAGACATCCGGGATAAGTTACTGAGCTGCGCTCAATGAATCCAAAACAAGAGCGTACAGGCTTAATTGGTTGCACAACCAGCAAGCCAGGATGAGCAGACACGGATTCATCAAGTCAGGTGAAACCTATCCTGAATAAGTGCGCGCTCACTGCTCCCTCAAATAGACCCCGCCACCGATCACAGATTCACTGATTCACCATGGCAACTAGAGCGGCTTCATTGCTTCTTCTATGGTGTGAAGTAGGTAGATAGCCTTCTCACAACAGCAACAAACAGCAACACCTCTGTTAAGGAGAATATTGCAACTAGTTCCGCGACCACCACGCGTGAAAAGGTTAGTCACTCCCGTGACGTCACATTGTCGCATGACAGGTCGGGAATGGCGAGTATGTAAAAGTTAATTATTGATCACAAACGTTTAAATAATGACAGTGGGTCTAGGTATATGTGATAACAATGTGTAGTGGGCAGTGGAATAAGTATTGTTTTTTCATTTGTGGTGACTGCTGACTGAGATAAGGGATGAGATTAAATAGATCCTGGAATTTAGCCTGGTCTGGAGCAGGCTAGCTCCACAGAATAAATCGTCATGGTAACTTATACCATAACATATCCTGCTGCCCCCTATCCTGCTTTTGTGCAACTGGATCATGGATAAATTGAGCCAGGATAACCAAGATATCCCGGCTTAATCCCTTATCCTAGTTTTGTGCAATAGGCCCCTGGTCCCAATCTGGTACTGATAGGGCAATGATCCTCAGACTAAGGTTGAATCAGGTGACAAGTCTGCAGTCATCTGGAAACCACTTAAACATTAGATTCCTTCACCAGAAAATAATAATAATAATAATAATAATAATAACAATAACAATAATAATAAATCTACTTTTTAAAACACAGATGTTGACCAGAACTGAGAATTGGATAAAAGACTGATTTATATTTGATTTTGTAATCCATTACACATCATTGTAAAAAAAAAAAAAAAAAATGTATATATATACACACAACCTAAGACTAAAAGCATGGCCTTTGGCTGGGATTCTTAAATGTTGAACAGAGCCACCTCACATCAAAATAAAATATTTGGTGAAAACATCTCCCCTTTTGCCTGAAGATATTTTCACAAGGGCCCTGAATGTACTCAATCGATATGCATACAATACACATACATACACAATAACAGTGGTGATTAAACAGAAAAGCAAATTGTACCATACATTTTCTTTCCCATTGCAGATTTAATAGGTTATTTAACCATTATATTTACCTGTGACACTGTTTTGCTGCTAACGCCAGGCGGATCACATTAAGCTGTACTCTTGGTAGCATCAATAGTTTTCATTTGTGTATACTTTTCAGTGGTGCTTATTCTTAAGCCAAATATAAATGAAAGTGCACACACATGGTCTGAAGTTGTAAAATATCCTTGTTTCTTCAAAATGAATTAATCCTAAAATATCAAGACCCTTTTCCACCAACAATCATCTTTACATCATGTAGTGATTAAAAGTATGAGAAATTAAAGTTAAACATTTTTTACAGTAAAAAATTAAAAAATAAAAAACATTTACAGAAATACAATAAAATAAAAGAAGTTGGTGGATCCATTTTCCTCAATAAACTGTTGTGTTTTCAAGTAACTATTCAAACTGAAAGCTGTGCAACCATCATGAGGGGTTTGGTGTCATGCTAAAAATAAATTCTGTTCTGCTCTGCTGGACTGCAACTGTGTGTGTGCGCATGTGTGTGCGTGTGTGTGTGTGTGTGTGTGTGTGTGTGTGTGTGTGTGTGTGTGTGCGCGTCTGTGGCAGCGTTTCAGGCCGGCTGTCAATGCTTTACTCAGGGAGGATGGAGCGCAAGGCCAGGCCTCCCAGCAGACATATGAAAGACTCACTTGTCCACTGCACTCAAGGGCTATCTGGAGAAAGTCCACACAGCGTGAAAGGGAAAAGGGGCACTGCCTTTCTGAAAGACACAATCATCAGTCCTCTTAAACTGGACAATTGTAACAACAATAACAAAGAGACGTCGTTGCAGTGAATAAATACTAAAAGGAAATGACCGAACACCAACCACTCCACCAGTTACAACTACATAATTATGCATCCAGATGTGCTGTGGTGAGTGAGTGCAGGCATAGCCTTCATAGAAGCCCTGGTTTCCAGTGGGCATGAGGTCTCTATTTGGCTAGATACTTGAGTAATACAACAGGATGTCCTGGCATGCACATCACAGAGCACAGAGAGGCAACATAACTATGCTGTTTCAATAACTTCTTGATGAAGATCAGAGCTGGTTAAGTCCTTTGCAAGTTTTGGCTGATATTTATAACTGTAACATTGGGTCAGACTATACACACACATATACACATATATATATATATGTATATAAAATCACTGCATGTGTTATGACAAGACGAAAGGATCACCAAGATTCAAATGAACTCTGAAGCAAGAGAGATCACCTAGGTAACTGAAAGGTGTGACGGACGTTGTGCGTAAAGCATCATTAACCTTTAGGAGGGAGCAAGAACTGATTGTCTGTGTTCAGCAGGACTATAGTATGGCCATTGGCTGGGAATAGACTGTACATGGGTGCATGGGAACATATGGAGTTGTGGCTAAATCCATGGCCATCCAAGTGTTATTAATCTAAACCTGCTGACTCCACACACTGGGCTACACACTTGCATATGACCTGGTGTTTATGTCTCTATGTTTTTCTGCATGCACTAAGTGTGTGTGTGTGTATGTGTGTGTGTGTGTCTGTGTGTGAGTGAGTGAGTGTGAGAGAGAGAGAGAGTATATTACAATATTTATTGTGTGCAGCTTACCTTCCTTGACCAGATTATTTGTGAGACAATCTATTTCTGCACACAAAATTGCCCTTATGGGACAGTAAAAGTGTGTGTATACATATGTGTGTGTGTGTGTGTGTCTGTGTTGGTATGTGAGCAAGTAAGCGAGTGAGAGAGTTCTTTAGAGAGGGTGATCTCAGCGGTTCATGGCAAGGCCAGTCCAGTGGTCTGGCTGTTTCCAGTGGTTGTCGTGTGGGTCCTCTTCGTCCCACCATCCTCCTCCAGACCTCCAGGATCCTTACTAGGTCCTCGGGCCAGCTAGGCTAGGGGCTGGAGGGTGTGCAGTGCTCTCCGTTCACCCCTGTGGGGCCTCTGGCTTTGTGCAAAGCAGCTTGGATTCGGAAATGTGTCCGGGACTCCATGGAGTAGTTCTTGTAATTCTGCCTGCAGAGCGGAAAGTAGAGGAGACAAAGAGAGAAAAAAAGGAGAGGTGAAAGAAGGAGAGGAGAAAAAGATCAGAAGGTGAGAGGAGAGTAGAAAAGAGTAGAGGAGAGGAAAGAAGAGAAGAGGAGAGGAGAGCAAACGAGAGAAGGGGGAGGAGGGAAGTGTAGAAGAGAGGGATGATAGAAAAGGAGAGGAGAAGAGAGAAAAAGAGAGTAGAGAAAGAAGAGGAGAGAAGATAGTAGAGGAGAGGAGAGGAAAAGAGAGAGGAGACGAGAGAAGAGAGGAAAGGTGTGAAGAGAAGGAGAGGGACACATCAAACTATGAGCTGAACGGAAGCCTGCCGGTTGGGCAGCAGATGGAGGACTCCCCTACAGTGTGGGTAGCCTGCCCTACTGCATGTGGAAATGGCACAGCGGCTACTTGGCCGAGGGTAGGTGACTGGCCGGATGGATGGATGGATGGCTACTCACTTGGCCGATTCAAGTAGTTTAATGCCTTCATCCCTTCTGCCCTGCTCCAGACACAGCAGGCCATGCTCCAGGAGTGCGTTGGGCACCAGGTAGTGGTCATACTTGATCTGCGTCTCACTGCAAAGGCAGAAAGAAGAGATTGGGCCACAAAGTCGTTGAAACATTTAAAACGTTTAGGACGTTAGTTGCCTAGATTCCAATAGCCTGGCAGTGCCCGCCGGCCTGAAGCTCAGCAACTCGGTGTTGGCAGGCCCTGCTGTTTGGAAAAGAGCTAGGCGAGCTTCTCAGGCCACTGTCGGAGGTCGACCAATCAGCAACCTCTGCTCAGTGGCTCAGGCAGACTCAGGCAAAGATATCCAAACTGCTCTCTGACGTCCAGTTATATCAATGTCCACACTAGGGAATGGGAACATCCATGCAGTAACTAAGCGCCAGCTGTTGGTTAAAAAACGACGCAATGATTTATATTTTATTACAGAGTGCGCCTTACCAGAAGCATGGATGGAAACAATGTCAATGAATCGTGTGGAGAATGCATACAAACAGTCAACATGGCCCGGCTACCAAGCTAATATTTTAAACATGTCTAAGCCAGTCTCTGTAAGCACTACAAAAACCTAAAACATGGTGCATAAAAAAACATAAACATATGCATACATGTCAATAAGCAAACTAGTTTGTTTGTCATGTTTGACAACTTACTTGATAAACATCTAATGGAAGAGGGAACGTGCATTCACTTTTCATATTTGGTTAAAACAGGATTCATGTCATTTTCATACTGGGTATGTTTCTTTAACTCTTACTGAGTATTGAGAAGGCCCTCTCTCTCTCTCTCTCTCTCTCTCTCTCTCTCTCTCTCTCTCTGGTGTTTACACAGAACCCCACAGTGATGTCATTGGGCTCATCATTACCTTAAGGCTAACAGCACCCTCTGCTGTTGCTTACCAGGACATATCTCACATCTCATCCATCACACACTCATGGTCATCCCAAGTGGTTTACAGTACAAGTAGGGTAGACATTTATCAGTATGTGACATACCGGCGACTTCTAATGACCTCTAAGTATCTGGCTACTTTGCTCTACTGCCTTACAGGAGCCCCTGCCTTGCAGAATACTAGATATGAAACGTATCAAACTTGGTCTGTGTGGTATTCCTACTTAGTCACCTGAAAATGAACAAGGCCTATCTCATGTCTGCAAATTTGTTTTTTGACATAATGACTTAATGAAAATAAATGGTTATTTGATCCTGTTTTTTTTTTGTGAATCACACTTTCCCCCAAAAGTGCACGTGGGCCTTGTTAGTGGTCAGCGGACGCCTTTTCTCTCATTCTCGGGGGTTCTGAGAACACTCACTTGCAGAGGACAAGGGTGAAGTAGTGCTCCGCCTCCTCCTGGTGGCCCAGGTGCTTCAGGCACAGTCCCTTCAGAAGGCTGATCACACACTGGTCATCTATGGTGAAGTCCGTCCCTGAAGGACACAAGTTCATAAAGCTCCGTCAGGCCTTGTGGACCAGCTGCTACTCACATGTAGTGTAGCGTATAGCTATTCCAGAGACAGCAGCAGGACTTAACTACCGCTTAAAAAAAAAAAAAAAGGGTTGAAATAACAGTGTTCTTATTTTTCAAAGAAACAATACACTGGCAATATTTAGCAACATTTGGATCTAGTTGCTTGATGCCTTTCTGCAATGTATTATGCAAAGTCTCACCATGAACTTAGTTATTAAACTGTTAAGAAACACTAACTCCATATGAGAAGTTTAAATAGACAAAGACGTTTCGGCCTATAAGGCCTTCATCAGATTTTGCCTTATAGGCCGAAACGTCTGTCTATTAAAACCTCTCATTTGGAGCCAGAGTGTGCGGTACTTTTCTACCATTCAACTTTCTACTAGTGGCCAGCACCTCACAAAAGAAGGTGTGCATTACATTTACGTTTTTTAAGAAACAGTAACTCACGCATAGTCTTACTGGGACAACCATCTAACTGTTAAGAAACACTAACTCATGCATAGTCTTAGTGGGACTACCATCTAACTGTTAAGAATAACTAACTCATGCATAGTCTTAGTGGGACTACCATCTAACTGTTAAGAAACACTAACTCACGCATAGTCTTAGTGGGACTACCATCTAACTGTTAAGAAACACTAACTCACGCATAGTCTTAGTGGGACTACCATTGAACTGTTAAGAAACACTAACTCACGCATAGTCTTAGTGGGACTACCATCGAACTGTTAAGAAACACTAACTCACGCATAGTCTTAGTGGGACTACCATCTAACTGTTAAGAAACACTAACTCACGCATAGTCTTAGTGGGACTACCATCTAACTGTTAAGAAACACTAACTCACGCATAGTCTTAGTGGGACTACCATCTAACTGTTAAGAAACACAACATATAGGGAAGTCACAGAGCTGTAGTAAGACTGGGATGTTAATTAAACGGTGAAGACTGCTGTTTATGGGGTAGTCACAGCGCTGTGCCTTACTGGGACAGCCATTAACAGTAACTGTTAAGAAACACTGCTTATGGGTAATTTAACTGTTAAGAAACGCTTCTTATGGGTAATTTACAATAACTGTTTTAGAAACACCGCTTAGGAACAATTTAACTGTTAAGAGACACTGCTTATGGGTAATTTAACTGTTAAAGGAGAATTAATGGATCTCTGTTTCTTGAAGTCACCGAGTACTGTCGGTGCGGAAAAAAGAAAAAAAAAGAAAAAACAATCTGTTCTACCTAGCTCGAGTTGCTGCAGCCAACAGCTAGAGCTGTCAGGCAGGCAGCTACAGTGTTAGACTTTGGGGGCAAGTTCATGAACTCCCATGTTCATGCCTGCAGACTGTAGCTACCTGACAGTTCTAGCTGTCTCCTTTAAGAAACACTGCTTATGGGTAATTTAACTTTTAAGGAACACTGCTTATGGGAAACATATCTGTTAAGAGACGCAGGTTATAGTCATAGCACTATAGTCTTACTGGGGTGCATATGGGGTAGTCATAGCACTATAGTCTTACTGGGGTGCATATGGGGTAGTCATAGAACTATAGTCTTACTGGGGTGCATCTCCAGCTTCTGCTGCTCCTCGTCCAGGGTCTTGAGCATCCCCTCCGTCAGGTCCTTGTGCTTGCCAATCACAGTGTAGCCGTTCCAGATGTACATCATCTCCTGCACCGTAACACCGATGGGGTTGCAATTTAAAGTGTGCACGCTGCTGTTCAAATGTGATCAAAGGCATATCGAAAACCTGCACTCACTTAAGCCAATAGAAGCCTAACCAAATTGAATGACATAACATTTGGGCAGATTACTGTAGAAAGATGTTTTAACTCGCAATTATGTTGAAGCTAAAACAAAATTTTTCACATATCAGCTCTCTCAATCTTATTACACTGAAGCCTATAGCACCTTCTGTATGTAACACACACACACACACACACATATATTGTTTGTTTGTTTAGACTAACACTGACCAGAGGAGGAGCTGGCAGAGGAACAGATCTTTCAGCATTGTATCGTCTCGCTTTCCGGATGGCAAACTTCTCAGTAGGCAAAGACTTCCCAGCAATCTTCTGTTTAAGTCCATGCACTTGCCTGTAACAGCAGTTGACGATAAGCCACTAAATATATCTTCTACATATCTCTTAGATGTTTCCTCTACAGATTTAGAGTGAGCATTTAAACAGTGTTCTTTCACAGACAACCTCCTGGACAATCAAAGACTGCGGGTGTGTTTCTGTAAGCGCATGACAAGCACTGAGGTCAACAGTAGGGTGATGACAAGGCCAAACCTGAAGAGGTCGATCTCGCTCTCGCCAAACGTCTGCCGGTCCTCTGGGCTCAGCATGCTGAGGTAGGCGGCCTTCATGTAGGCGTACGTCGCCTGGAAGACAAAACGCAACGCCGCTCAACACTCTGTCAATATGTCAGCATTCTCACCTCCAGCCAAATCAGAGTGCAGCAGGCCTCCCAGCCAAGGCCTTAAAGCATGGCCTTATCCTTTCCTCACTTTTGCACTGGCGTCGGCTTTTTGGATGCCACTTCTGAGACTACTAAAGGCCAACGCCCACTGGCGGTGTCTGATGTGTGTCAAGTGACGCCAAAGTTTAGAACTTATTTTTAATGACGCAAAGCCCTCTGGCACCCTCAGACACACGTCAATGCCAAAGTGTAGAAAATTATTCTCTTGATCGCCAAATGTCGCCACCAGTGGGTGTTGGCCTTGACCTTTTTCACAGCAGCCATTTTGACATGAAATAGTAAGGCAAGCACAGGTGTTACTAATTACAATAACAAAATCTCTGTTCAATATAAGTGCGGGAGAATTAGAACCTTAATTAATATCATTAGTGTTAATATCATTAACTCCTAGGCCTGTGTCAAAAATGGCTGCTGTAAAAAAGGTCCATAGTGCTTCTGCTGGAGTTGGTCCTTTTTATTCCACTCCCTGGTGAGTGTGCTATGCACCTTGACTGCTGTGTCCTTGATTTGTCTTGCATGTCCTAAATAAAGGTTTATTATCAGACAACAACTTCTTGAAAAAGGCCCAGTCAGCTTGCCTTCAACCTTGCCTAGCCATAAGATGGTCTTACCAGCAAGTTTGCTTCCAAATGCTATTTATTCTTATGTCCAGTTTTGCTTTAAAAAAGACGTGTCCTTACCAACAGCCTCTATTTTGAACGGCCAGGTGGCACTGCCAATAACTCACTTTATACAAGTGTCTCTCATTGGTACTTAAAAATGGCCTCTAAAACATCCAGGCCGACTTAACTGTAACTTATCCATCTTTATCCTGCCCTGCCCTGCTGGCGTCCTTCCTTACCTTGGACCATGCGTTCTCCTTGCTGAGCAGGTCTGCGTAGAAGTAGGCCATCTTCCAGTGCCTCTTGTAGGTGAAGCACCACATCAGTTCCCAGTAGCACATGTGGTGGAACTGCTTCCAGTGCTGCTGTGCCTCACAGCACTCCTCAAAACGCTTGATAGCCTGGGGAGATCACATCGCACAGCCAGACGACACACACACACACGTACGCACGCACAAATTATATATACACACACACACACACACACACAGAGAGATGTACAAGGTTGGTAGAGGTCAATAGCATTAGGAGGAAGGTTAGCTACTACTTAAGCTACTATCCCATTGTAACCAGTAATACCATGAGTGCTCTGGCCTGGAGAAATAAACGTAGAGGCCCACTGAATATTGTGTGGTGTTGTCATTAAATGAGGCATGGTTTCAGATAAGATCAGATGAGGTCTTCTTTGCACATGGTGCAGAATATGTCAGATCTTCTGAAAGAACCAGTGACCAATGTCTAGTGGAGTAGTGTCTAGTCAAAACCAAGGCTTTGAACCGGTTCATGGAACGAAAACGAAAACCAGAAACTTTTGCCATTTGCTAGGAACAGAAACGAAACCAGAAACTTTATGATTATTTTATGTTCCGGAACAGAAACGATTTTTTTAAATAGTGGTAACCGGTTAATACCGGTTCTTTTTTTGTTCCTGGGAAAGTTTTGTGTCTTCAGTGAAATGGTGAGGGTCACCACCTGTCATTCAATGAATGCATGGAGAGTGCAGACAGACAGAGGTTGCCACTAGCAGGCAATCAAAAGGCCTATTAGGTCTCCAAATCTCAATGATTTCATTTCACCTGTTTTCTCTTTTTACTAGGCCGTGACGAACATTGTTGGAAAAACCTAGCATTAACATTAAGGCTACAGCTTTAATTTATTTGGATAAACATAATAGTCCTCATTTTGGCATTTAGACAATGGGAAGGCATCCAAGAATCCAATATTACAGTACCCACCAAAAATATACTTTTTTTGTTTGACCAGGAAACTATTTAGGCTAAAGGCTATATGAAGACACTGGTGCAGCTTGTATAAAGCAGAGGCCTAGTGTTTGTTTGCTGTAGGGTGGAGTCTAAAATACAATATTGTGACTATTAATAGCCATTTTGAAAGCATACGTAAATTGTTTTCCGACAGCTGACATGGAACGTTATTAACCAGTTCTGGAACAATATTTTTTTTGTTCTAACCGGTTCGGGAACGTCAATTTTAGGGTGGGAACCAAAACCGGAAACGTTAAAATACTGTTTCTGTTCAGAACGAACCAACTGACAAAAAAATCTGGTTCAAAGCCCTGGTCAAAACACACAGTTTTTCTCCCCCTCTCCCTTCTCTTATACTGTAGTGTCAGCACTGTATAGTATAAGTATATATACTTTTTTGATCCCGTGAGGGAAATTTAGTCTCTGCATTTAACCAAATCGGTGAATTAGTGAAACACAAACAGCACACAGTGAACACACAGTGAGGTGAAGCACACACTAATCCCGGCGCAGTGAGCTGCCTGCAACACCGGCGCTCGGGGAGCAGTGAGGGGTTAGGTGCCTTGCTCAAGGGCACTTCAGCCGCGGCCCACTGGTCGGGGCTCGAACCGGCAACCCTCCGGTTACAAGTCCAGAGTGCTAACCAGTGGGCCACGGCTGCCCCCTCTTCAGTCTGTCTGGGTGTTCTGACTAGGTGTTCTGGCTGGGTGATATGATGTATGAGTCACACACCACACACACAGGTTCCATCATTAGAACTCACAGCATCCAAGTTTCCTTTGATTTCCTCTATTCGACCAGCGAAGAACAAAAAGATGGAGCCCTGCACAGAACAAAAAATAAACAAAACAAAGACATTAGACATCTATGGCCACTAGCGCTGACTAGCTCAGTGATAAGAGGAGTGAGTGTGTGTGTGTGTGTGTGTGTGTGTGTGTGTGTGTGTGTGTGTGTACGCAGTAGGCTTGTCTGGACTTGCCTTGGGATACTGCTTGAGATACGGCTGCAGCAGCTTCTCCGCGTCCTCCACGTCCCCCTCCCCCGTCCCTGCATGGGTGACACAGCAGGAGGGTCAGTGAGACTCACTGCACAACTCACAACCCAAATCTGTCATCGGATTTTGCCTCTGCCCCACACACCCCCACCTGACTTCGCACACTCCTCTGTGATCACTCGAGATACGACACGGCACCGAGGATGTTTAAGATGCGACAGACATCATAGGAAAACTACAGGGAGGATGCTTAAGATGCGACAGACATCATAGGAAAACTACAGGGAGGATGCTTAGGATGTGATGGCTATGATATGATATCTGCAGTAAGGATGTTTAGGATGCTATAGCCATGATATGAAAACTACAGTGAGGATGTTTAAGATACAACAGTCATCATAGGAAAAAGATACGCTAGCCTAGTTAAAGATACGATAGCCTCTCTTGATAGAACTCAGTACTGAAATACTACAAACAAACCTGTGTAAATGATACAATGACCTATAGTCACCAATGTGTTGACAACAAATATGTGTCAGTCTAGTAGTGTAAAGAGGAAAGACAACTACCATACCATACAAGACCATACCAAAGGGCTGTGAGCATGTCAGCAGAAAACAAAATGTCTGCTAATATCTGCCTCAGTGTTCAGTTCTGCTGTTAGTTTGGTCATCTAGGGTTCAGGTGTACGGTGGAGGAAATATGTATTATTTTAAAAAATATATATTTTGGACTTTTATGCCTTTAATTTGATAGGACAGTGAAGTGAGTGACAGGAAGTGAGTAGGAGAGAGATGGGGTAGGATCAGGAAATGACCCGGATCGGACTGGAACCCGGCTCCCTGTGGGCACTGGACCCAAATGTGGTATAGACCCGTAGCCAGCTGCACCACAGCGCCCCCCTCTTAAGGACATCTTGACCAGACATTGCATTGGTATCACTTGTGCCATTTGCTGTGCCAGATGAGCCAGGAGTCCTTTTATGCAAGTCTCTCCACTCGTCAACGTCGGCACTGATGTGCCTGGCAAGTGACAGCGCACTACTGTCTGCGCCGGTGTGTGCACCCCTTTAGACGAGGGGCTGGTGGTAGGTGGTTGGTATTAGAGGAGGGGCTGGTGGTAGGTGGTTGGTATTAGAAGAGGGGCTGGTGGTAGGTGGTTGGTATTAGAGGTAGGTGGTTGGTATTAGAGGAGGAGCAGGTGGTAGGTGGTTGGTATTAGAGGAGGGGCTGGTGGTAGGTGGACGGTGTTGGTGAAGCGTGCTCACCCAGGATGAAGCTCATGAAGGTGTGGTAGCAGAGCAGGAGCATGTTGCACAGGAAGGATCTGAAGGTGTGTTCCACTGCACCCTCCTGAAGCTGATGGAGACCAAACTCCTGCGCACACGCACACACAGGTCAGATAAGGGGCCTCTGAGAGAAAATCTGAACAGCTAAGATGTAGTGACACACGTGACACAGAGGAACGCATGCACACACACACATATACACAGATGAACGCAAGCATGCACACACACATACACAAACGGATGTATGCACACACACACACACACACTGATGAACGCTTGCATGCACACACACATACAGAAACGGTGCATGCACACACACATACACAAACACGCACACCTGATTAGAACACCTCTCTTAAGATACCTACAGTATGCAAATACGTCTGAAGTGTAAATGCAGGTGCTGAGTAGAGGTAACACACACACACGCATGCACACGCACATACAGGTTTATGAGTAATCCCATCAGTAAGAAAGTTCACCTTGTTGCCAGAAAAGCCCACAAACTCCAGGAGTCGGAGAGTCCTAGTGGGCAGCAGGGACAACATCTGAAGGCAGAAGGCAGAGAGTATGAGTACCTACACAGCTAACCATGCAGTAAATAGAGTACCTACACAGCTAACCATGCAGTATATAGAGTACCTACACAGCTAACCATACAGTATATAGAGTACCTACACAGCTAACCATACAGTATATATGACTATCACTACATAATCACTATTAGCATCACTACCCATGCCACATCACTACAAACACCACATGCTATGATTACATATACAGCACAAAATTACTTTCTAAAATGGATAGGTCTGGTCCTTAATTATGATTGGCTGAATTGCGTTCGATGCCGTTGTAAAACCCACCCCAACCCTTCACGTTGACCACATTTCATTCCATATTACTGTGCTACCACAAATTGATACAAAAGTTAGAGGTGCTGCATCTCGATGTTGCTTAGCAACCATTCTGATAGAGGAAATCTATTGATTGGCAGAAGAATGATTATTTAGGAATAAATCCGTTACATTTCTTGTTACCGTGCATTTATTTGATGAAATCTTGTCAGGTATGTTGTAACCGTTTTAGAAAAGTGTTAAGCTACTCGAGTCCGTAGGTTCCACTGATTGGACTATTGCTTAAATACATTATAACCAGCACACTATCAGCACATGTTCAATAGCACACTCTCACTAAATTGACAACACAACATCACTACCCATAAAGAATATAGACTCTCACTACATCCACAACACCACATCACTACCCATTAGAAGATACATTCTCACTACAACACCACATCACTCTCATATACACTCCCACTACATATACAACAACACATCACTACCCATAAGGAATATCACATTAGAAACACAAAGTGGGATTAAAGGTGCTCACTAGGTTGAAGGCTCCCACTCCAAGCTTGACCCCTCCTTCAAAGTGGCCATGGTTGTCCCCTTGGGCAAAACCAGAGGACTGGAGGATTGTGTGAAGTTCCCTGCAGCATGCACGCACACACGCGAACGTGCACACATGCACAAGCAAATGCACAAACACACACACACACAGACACAAACATTAAAATATCACAATATCCAAACAGTGTTAAGCCCCATTTACATATGCTCACATCATGGAAAAAAAAAGGACAAACAAAGTGAAAGTACAGATGGCATCACCTTCCAAGACATAAAACATCACACACACAAACACACCTTGCGTCACCATTGTAGGAGAACAACATAAAAACTCTGTAAGACTTACTTGTATATCTGGTAGCTGTTTCTCACTTTGATGCCTCCTTTGATGAAGCTGATCATGTTTTCATCCTAAAGTGATTGACAAAATACAACACGTGATTAGAAGATAAAAGGAGAATCAGGCTAAAACAGTGTTATGAGGGGAGGCTGCATTCTACACCAGGGCCAGTGTTATACGGTAACTGGCTTTCATGTTAACTGGCTGGACTGTTTACTTTGCCTCTGGAGTTGACGTAACCGCCCCCCTCTCTTGCAGGTGTGTTCAGCTGATGATTTAGCCTCCAATACCTGGCCGCAGATTCGTCTGTTTAACTGAAGTTCAAATAAACATGTTTGTGATGCTGCACTTTGTTGTTTAGCCTAATAAAGCTTTACAACACGATGTGTCGGCGTTGGAAGTGTCAGGTTGTCTGTAGTAGGCTAGGCTACGCTGGACCATGAATATGCCACCAAATAAATAAAACTAAATAAACTCCACGTGGGTCTCGAACCACTACTAAATTAAACTACTTGCATGATAACCTGACATTAACCTGCTTGCGCCACTAACCAGGATGACAGTTCTCAGCGAAATTGGCCATACTTATTTACTAGGCCTACAAGTAAAAGAGGTCACCTAGTGTGTTATTGTGTTTGTAGCAGGTTTACACAGTGGATCATGGTAACTGCTACTGTGTTAACTTGCTACATTGCCCAAGCCATTTAGACCTTCAAAGTATAGATAGGCTTAATGGTTTTTACGTTTCACTGACTGCTGGTCAGGCTGCCCGCGGCCACCTAGTCTATCTTCAGCCTAAATTGAGGAAGCATTGCTGGTCTAAACATGTATAAATTTAAAAAACTGTGAATGGCGAGGATTGAACCCGTAGGCTAGTCTAAAAAAAAAACATTGTCAACGCATCAACCTGTTGAGCCACATACAACTTATCACTTGTTAAGAAATCAATTATTAAAATATTTATAAATCCAATACATCTCAAACCTACGTTAACATGTCAAAACACGAACGTAAATAGCCTAGGCCTACGTGTATCTTGTGATATTTAATATTACATATCTTTTGTGATATGTAAAATTTTGTGTAAAATGAAGACAGACGAATCTGCGGCCAGGTATCGGAGGCTAAATCATCAGCTGAACACATCTGCAAAAGAAGGGGGCGGTTACATTAACTCCAGAGGCAAAGTAAACAGTCCAGCCAGTTAACATGAAAGCCAGTTACCATATAACACCGGCTCTAGGCAGGGGCCAGGGGGGGCTAAGCCTACCCAAGCATTGTGTCTTGCCCACCCAAACAGTTGTGCTTTTGCACAGTGTGCAGCCTCAAACCCAGCTTGGATGTAGATGAGTTGGCTTTGATTGTAATGGTAGCTAGCTGGTACATAGCTGTGCAGTAGGCCTATGTAAATGTATTCATTAACCTCCCTCCTGATGCCTTAAAGAAGCACTATGCAACATTTTTTTAGCAAAAATGACCTTAATTATGCAGGTTGAGAGTCGTTCTGATGGTTCTACAACACTTTCTGGGTCGTATGATGGGTGCTTCGTCTCCCCCTATCGCTTCTCCGCAGAAAAACCGAACATGCAACTTTCTGTTCCCGGTCTGAAGAAAACCGGATGTGACTTAGCGGAAGTATCCAATCGCAATGTAGTCATATTGTAGTTTCGAAGAAGACTGCAAAACGGACGCCGACTTGGCTTTGTTGCTGTTGAAATTGTAAGTAGCCTACCCTTATGTGAACTTTGTTTTTGTAATGTGGTTTGATAGTTTCTTGAACAATGTGTTTGCTCAACCATTTTATTGTGAGCCCTGTATGTGTTTAGCTTGGTTTCTTGATGGCTAGCTCGCTAGCTAGTGGGGGTTTAGCATAGCAGTCACTTGCTACCGAAGCTGCAGGGGGAGCTGTGTCGTGAAAAATGTGAGCCCAAATCCAGCGAAAACCCAGAAACAGCGAAGGAATAACCAGACCTGCATAGTTCTTCTTTAAAGGAAAACTCTGGCCATTTTTTTACATAGATCTCTGTTTCTCGAAGTCACTGAGTATTGTTGGTACGAGACAAAACCCC